>NC_026004.2:48624234-48798021 GCF_000442705.2 Elaeis guineensis
TTCTGAAGGTCAACATCACCTCTATCCATGATTTTCTGGATAAGATGATAGCGACGCAGAATATGTTTCATCCGCTGGTGTGCCTTCGGTTCCTTCGCTTGAGCAATGGCTCCAGAGCTGTCACAATAGAGCAGAACTGGACCAACAAGGAGGGTGCTACTCCGAGCTCGGTGATGAATTTTCTCAGCCACACCACTTCTTTGGCAGCATCTGATGCAGTGACATACTCTGCCTCACAAACTGAATCTGCCACATTGTGCTGCTTGGAACTCTTCCAGCAGACAGCCCCACCATTAAGGGTAAAAATAAATCACGACACACTCTTGCTGTCATCATGATCAGATTGAAAACTGGAGTCTGTAAACTCCATAAGTCTCAAGTCCGATTCACCATAAACAAGCCACTGATCCTTAGTATTTCTTAAATACTTCAGGATGGTTTTAACAACCTTCCAGTGATTTTATCTTAGATCATATTGGTATCTACTCACTACCCCTAGTGAGCATGCCACATCTGATCGTGTACATGTCATGGCGTACATGATAGATTCCACTGCCGAAGCATATGAAATTCTACTCATACGCTCTCTCCCTTGAGGTGTTGTCGGACAATCCCTCTTCGAGAGAAAAATTCCATGGCCTATCAGTAGATAGCCTTTCTTGGAATTCTCCATGCTGAACCTCTTTAGCATAGTATCAATATACGTGGACTGGGATAAGCCAAGCAACCTTTTAGATCTATTTCTATAGATCTTCATCCCTAGGATGTAGGAAGCTTCTCCCAGATCCTTCATGGAGAACTGTGACGATAGCCAAATCTTTATTCCTTATAATGCAGGGACATCATTCTCGATTAAGAGAATATCATCCACATATAATATAAAAAATACCACTACTGAACCATTAGCCCACTTATAAATGCAGGGCTCTTCTCCATTCTTAACGAAGCCATACATCTTGATCATATTATCAAAACGTATGTTCCAACTCCGGGATGCCTGCTTATGTCCATAAATAGACCACTGTAGCCTGCACACCTTAGACTCATCTGTGGATGTGAACCCTTCGGTTGTATCATATATACCTCTTCGTCCAGCTCTCCATTTAGGAAAGCTGTCTTCACATCCATCTTTCAAATTTCATAGTCCAGATGGGCAGCTATCGCAAGCATAATCTGAATGGATTTGAGCATTGCCACAAGAGAAAATATCTCGTCATAGTATATACCATAACGTTGACGATATCCCTTGGCAACCAGACGGGCTTTATAGGTCTCCATCTTTCCATCTGTGCCCCTCTTCCTCTTGAAGACCCACTTACACCCTATGGGTTTTACTCCTTCGGGTGGGTCAACCAATATCCACACATCGTTGACCTTCATGGACTCCATTTTAGATTTCATGGCCTCTAGCCATTTCTTAGAGTCAGATCTCTGCATTGCATCTATGGAGGTGATCGGATCCTCATCGTTTTCATCAAGTTTGACAGGATCACCGTCTCGGACCAAGAAATCATAGTATCTGTCTGGTTGATGTGGTACTCTATCAGACCGCCTTAAGGGTGCAGGAACAATGGGCTCTGGATCTGATCTAACCAAATCCAATTTAGGTTCAGCAACTTGTGTCGATTTTTCTACCTGTCGAACTTCCTCAAGTTCGACCTTAGAGGCAACAATCCCTTCACCAAGGAACTCCTTTTCCAAAAAGATTGCCTTAAGGCTGACAAACACCTTTTGCTCATCAGCTAGGTAGAAATAATACCCTTTGGTCTCTTTTGGGTATCCTATGAAATAATACTTGTCAGACCTAGGTCCAAGCTTGTCCGTAATTAAACGTTTAACATAAGCCGGACACCCCCAAACCCTAAGGTGTGAGAGTACTGGTTTACGTTCTATCCATATCTCATATGGCATTTTGGTTACAGACTTACTCGGAACCTTATTTAGATGGTAACAAGCTGATTCGAGTGCATATCCCCAAAGGAAGATCGGCAGACCAGCAAACCCCATCATGGATCAAACCATGTCCAACAAAGTTCGATTCCTCCTTTCAGACACTCCATTATGCTGTGGTGTTCCAGAAGGAGTCCACTGAGAGAGAATCTCATTCTCCTCAAGATATGTCAGAAACTCATTGGAAAGGTATTCACCTCCTCGATCAGATCGAAGAGTTTTAATACACTTCTCAGTTTATTTTTCTACCTCATTTCGGAATAGTTTGAACATTTCAAACGACTCCGACTTATGCTTCATTAAGTAGACATACCCATACCTCGATAGGTCATCTGTGAAGGTTATGAAGTAGAAATATCCACCTCTTGCACTTGAGCTCATGGGTCCACATACATCAGAATATATCAGACCCAAGAGTTCACTGGCTCGCTCACCTTTTCTAGTAAAAGGTGATTTGGTCATCTTCCTAAGAAGACAGGACTCACAGGTTGGAAGTGATTCACAATCACCAACTTCAAAAATTCTCTCTTGAGCCAATCTGTTTATCATGTTCTTATTGATATGACCTAGCCTACAGTGCCAAAGATAGACTTCTGACATATTATCCATTCTAGGGTATTTATCGGAGGATTGAACCATATTAACAGGCTATGATAGTAAGTAAATTCTATTATTTAGTTGTCCAACAAATATTGTAACACCATTCAAAATGATATTGCAAATATTTTTTTTTATTAAAAATTTATAACTGTACATGGCCAAAAGGCCTACAGAAATAATATTTAATAAAAAACTTGGACAATAGTGACATTCACTCAGAATTACATTACGAGAGTTGATTACAAGGTTCATGATTCCTAAAGCTAGAACTGAAACTTTGCTTCCATCTCCAACGTTCAGGAATCTCTCGCCTTCATCAAATCTCCTACTGACCTGCAGACCCTGCATCGAATTACAGATATGATAAAGGCTTCTGGTATCCAATACCCAGGCAGTAGTATCACAAATGAAAAAGTTGCAAGGTGTTATCATATAATTACCTTGCTTCTTCTTCAGTCTGTTCGGGTCCAGGGAGGCAATGTATAGAGGACAGTTCCTCTTTCAGTGCCCCTGTTTCTTGCAAAAGAAGCACTCCGCCTGGCTCTGATTGGGCTTGTGCTTCTTGGTCTGACCCTGTGCAGACGTCCCTGCATGCGGCTGCACCTTCTTATTCTTTTTCTTCTTGTTCTTCTTCTCTTTCTCAAAGGGTTGACGACCAGAAGAAGACCCTCCCACAACATTCACCGACTCCTTATGGAGCTGGTGGTCCTTCTCAAAGTTCTGCAGCAACCCCAACAAGTTGTGGTAGTTCACTACAGGTTTTATCATCTGAAAATGAGTAAGGAAGGGGAGGAAGGACTTGGGCAAAGAATTAAAGATCGCATCCTTACTGAGCTGCTCGTGCAAGGGAAAGCTCAGTTTACTTAGGTGCTCAATCATTTTGATCATGTACAGTACATGATCAGTGACTGAGGCCCCATCCCTCATCTGAGCATTGAAAATGGCACAACTAGTTTTGTGCCTTTCAACATCGTCAGGCATGCCAAAGGAGTCATTCAATATTTGAAGCACTCCTGAGGCTGGGCATTCTCGAACCTACAGCTGAACTCATCATTCATTGCCGCCAGCATTATGCACTGAACGGTGGTGCGATTGTTGAGCCACTTCTGATAAGTGTCTCGGACCGTCCCTCTAGCATTTGGGGCTGGCTCCTCAGGTGCCGGATCCGTTACTACATAAAGGATCTATTCATGCTCAAGGATGATTTTCAATTTTCGATACCAACTATCGAAATCAGGTCCCATGAGCTTGTCATTATCTAATAATGATCGGAGCGATAGGATAGTGGCCATAGCTGCATAAAAGAAAATCAGACCTTTATTAGTACATAAATTATTAATACTAAAGACTTGAACTTTAGTCTAAAGTTTCTCCGAGTATTTTTACGAACTGGTAGCCTCAACCTCCAATTCGAGGAATTACTTTAATTCCTTAGTGGGTACTAGAATCCACACAGACCACACATGAGCCCAACTTTGGTTGGTCAACCCATGTGCATCTATGGATAGGTTCATAACTAGTTATTTCTCTAAACAACTTCTAGTAATTGATTTTGCCCCAGAACCTCATCAGTAGGCTTTGGCCTCCACTAAAAAGATCTGGATAGGTCCAACCATTAACATGACTTGATTTGGTGAATCTGACCAATAAATGATCAAGCCCGACTATGGCCGGCCAACCTGACCACCATCAGAAAGACTCAACCAAATGATCATATTATGAATGATAATTCCATTAGTCAATAAGCACCAAGCCTTTGGGCCTCCAGTGATTATTAAACTAATGGACTCATTATCACTCACTTAATGGGAGGCTATGACTTAGTTATCACTATAACTTAGTCATTTTTAGGGACCTAATAATTTTTAAGATTTTATTAAAGGATAGAAGAGAAGAAATTAACCAGCCAATTTCAATCCTCCCACTGACTTCACTAAGTCAGATTAAAAAGGATTTAATTAAAGCCGGCATTAGGAGCACCTAAATCAGTCACACTGATTTACCTAATGACATGGGTGAACCCTAATCACCAAGTGATCTAATCAAAATCTAACTCACCAGGTTGGCCAGGTAAGTGAGATCAGTGGAAGGGATATGCCATTAACTCGTCAGAGATCGAATCAATGCGAGTAGCTCCCAGTTAAAAACCACTGGTCAGATTGCCGAACTTACCTTAGACACCAACCGGTTCATTAGTTTTAATTTGATCAACTTAGTAAATAGGGTTCCACTGTGTAGCCATGAATTAAGTCCATCTTGGTCTAGTTAAAGACATGGACCCATTCAACTACAACTATTGGAGTTGAGTCTAGAGTGTCTTTGACCTAATCTAATTCAACTTTTGATTAGATTTGACCAATTACTCTAATTTAGTCTATTTTTTTAAGCTAACCTTAGGTCTAACCCAATTATGGACCTAATCCATCTAACCCATTGATCCACAAGTTTATGCAATTGTATTAGGTCTTAATTCACAATTCTAGACCAACTAGACAATACTTAATTCTTTTAATTAAGTATTTGGGCTGATGGGTCAGGGTTTCGCATTTCGAAAATAATTTTCAAATTTGAAAAGTTTTATTTTCTGTTTACCAAATGTGTTGACTTATTTCACAAACGGGTCATCACATTTCATAGACAGCAATCCTATTGCTAATTATATAATAAAAAATAACTCAATCAAAATAAATCATGAATTTTCTTTTAGATCTAATCTAACACATTCATGATAAATTTTACAATTGAACCTTTACAATTAAGTCCTTTCGCTACTTCATCTGTATGGGAGGAGAGGACCTTTAAACCCTACTTTTCTCCTATGACCGGACGACCATGGCAACCAACCCAATTAGACTACTTGCTACTTGGATCAAGTATATCTAAATATACCAATTTCAAAATTTAAATTTCAAATTTTAAATTTTAAATTTTGAATTTTGAATTTTAAATTTCAAATAAATTTTAAATTTCAAATTTTTGAATTTTAAATTTTGAATTTTAAATTTTAAATTTTAAATCTTAAATTTTAAATAAATTTCAAATTTCAAATTTTTGAATTTTGAATTTTGAATTTCAAATTTCAAAATTTAAAATTTAAATTTTGAATTTCAAAATTCAAATTGAAATTTCAAATTTAAACTTTTAGATTACTACTTAATCTATGCATGCAAATATATATTATATTTTAAAACCCACTCTGATACCATTTGTGGCAAATTTTAGTGTAGGGGTAAAATGATAATTTTGAAACTTTTTAAAATTATAATTTTATAGCAAAAATTATTAATTAATATAATTAATTAACATGTATTAACCCTACACAAGGATCTAAATATGATATATATATAGCATGCATTTAAATTTGAAATTTTGAATTCTACAGTAAACGTTTTACTATTATGTGTTCAGAACATATTACCTTTGTGCAGGTAGTCGATCGCTGCAGTTTGATCACCATCGAAAAGATTTGATCATTGTAATATAGCCACATAGTATGTCTAGCCTCCACGGATCATCCACACAAAGCTCCCGGTCTGATCGGCTCCTCACGAATGCTAGTTCATTGCAGAACCCTTTCAATGGCCGATGCTGATCGAACTCCTTCGATCGATGTCTGCTGACTTCTTGAATGCTCTGGATCATCAGCAAATGAACTTAAGAGATTGATAAAGCTCTCCCTAATGTTTGATGGGCTCACGACACTCGTAGCTCACCTTCTCACTTCCCGAACCCTAGGCAGAAATCCTAGGGTACTCACAAAAGACCTGCGCCCTTTCTCTCTTCTCTTCTTTTCTTAAATTTTCTCACGCAGAAGACCTTTCTCACACCACCCTTTCTCTCTAGGATCAGATATTCGCATGCCCCACCTACTCTTTCTTTTTTTAAAATGGTGCAAGACCGCATCTTTACAGCATTTTCACCGTGTGAGAGGATAAAGCTAGGTGGTTGCTCACTTGAATTCAAATCGAATTTGAATTCAAATGCCAACCAACCAATCTTTATCCACTCTTGGCATGATAAGAAGGGGGCATGGATTCTTTGTGCATGAAAATTTTACACGAGAAACTTTTTCTCATGTAGAGTAAGTGGCGCACAAGTGGATAAGGTGGCGCATGGGATTAGTTGCTCATTCAAATTCAAACATCATTTGAATTTGAATGGCCAACTAATCAATCTTTATCCACTCACAAGGGAGAGGCGTGGGAACATTTTTGCATGGGAGAAAATTCATGAGAACTCATTTCTCGTAAATTCAAATAGGTGCAGGTGGGTGAGGTGGTGCAGGGAGATAAGTCAAAGGTGGTTTGAAATTTTAAACCAATCTAATTGAACCAACTTTATCAAAATAGGTTAGGACAATTAGACTAAGTTAAACCCAATAAAATTAAGCTTAATTAGTCTCAATAAAATTATAATCAAATCAGGAATTGACTAAGCCCAACCCCTGATCAAATCAGGGACCAAAACACCTCGGCGATTAGGTCAACTCTTAACCTAATCGGGTCAAACCCAACTGAATCCAATTCAATTTGACTTGATCCAAAAATAATTACTCAATCAAATTGAGTTAATTAGTGATCAAATTACTAATTAAACTTCTCATAAATATTGAGTCCAAATCCGATAGGCAATCGGGCATCAAAGTCCATCGATATGAAATCCTGATCGAAGAGTCCCAAACCAGTGGAACTCTTGACCCCGGTACTCAAAATGTGTGGAACTCATGATCAGAGAATCCTAATTCTCGATCACAGAGTCCCATATATGTAGGACTCAGAGTCCCTAAGCATTAAGACTCTTGGTCGAAGAGTCCCAGTCCAGTGGGACTCTTCACCAGCCATCAGATCAGATAGGAACCTCTAATGTGTGTGACCCCACAAGTTTGAACCTAAACTGGTAGCACAGGAATCAATTCTTGTACTAATCGAAGTGACCATCTAGCAATGGTATCCGACATCCGGATAGGTCGAATAGTCTCAATCGCAACATTCAGAACCTACGCGAATATGGTTATTGTATAATGCATCCCTTTTGACCCCTGTGTATAGGACGACTCAGGATTAAACTGTCAACCCTGATCAGATCATCCAAATCGTGCTCAGCTCAAACAGTCCTGTGACTCCTCACTAGGACTACCCTGGCCAAGGTTTTGCTAAATTGAAACACGACTGTACACAGCTCCTGAACTGGAGTGGTCAATCCCATCTTGACACACGCACCGGCAAGTCAAGTACTTGACTATACCCAACAGCCTTCCATCACTAAATTAGAAATTCAGATAGTCCAGTGCCTAAGTGCAGTGAGTTGCTTGCAAGTCACTGTGGCAGTCTCAGGTCGGAAGGATAGTTATACCCATATCCCATCGGAGCAAATCTTGACAGTAAAAAAAGCTCCGGAGTCGGTCACATTCAGTGTAGATGTACCCTTACATCTCACCTGTATGCCATACCAGTGTCTCCACACTCCTTGGTTAAGAGGATAACTAACCCATATGGCACACAACGACCTATGCTTGATGAACATTATTGTCCTTGGTAACAATGTATCATTTGGTCGCGAACAGGTTTAAGGACTAAACGATAAATCCTCCTTTGTCGAGTCTAAATAGTCCTAAGGACTTCACCATAACACAAGAGTTCATTAGAAGATGAAACAATTTGTGATGAAAAATATCAAAATAACTTTTATTAATTTATAATTCATATACTAATACAAGAAAGAGCACAACCGTCAATAGACTGACGATTAGCTTTGTGACACTATTCCCAACAAGGTGGTGGCATGAAGAGGAGAGTCCAACTCAATTTAGACTCTAGGTTTTCATTCAAATTCAAATCCCTTTGAACTCAAATTTAAACTAACCAATTTCTAATTCAAAAAAAATTAGATGAGAATATAGAAAAAGCTTTTGAGTATAAGAAAAATTATGTAAAAATATTTTTCACATGAAGAATAAGAGGGCGCAGAGAAAGGAGGTGCAAGAGATTCAAATTCGAATTATTTTCTCATCCAATTAGATTCTTAACCCAACCAATTTAGGTTAAACCCAATTAAATCACTAAACTTAATCTATTTAGATAGCAAATAGATTTAATTAAATTTTAATCAAATTAAAAATTAATGAAGCTCAAGTCTCGATCATATCAGGAATCGAACATCCTTAGTGATTAGGTCATCCCATAACCTAATCAGGTCAAACCAAATTGAATCCAATTAAATTAGATTTGATCTAAAACTCAATGCTCAATCAAATTGGGTTAATTAGAAATCTAATTACTAATCAATCCTCCTACAATTCACCAATAATTATTAAATTAATTTATTATAATTTTTGCATAGGGTTAATCATCAATCGAATTGATTGTTTTATCTCAGAATGATTCTTAGTCGTTGATCAGCCATATGCTCAATCAGAAACATCTTTTGAGTGTGACCCCATAAGTTCGAACCTAAGTTGGTAGTATAAAAATAATTTTTTTATACCAATCAAAGTGATCATCTAGCAATGATACCCGACGTCCGGATAGGTCGAAAGATTGCAAAGCATCATTCAAGAACCTATTGGCATATGGTTACCGTATAATTCATCCCTTTGATCCAAATGCTCAAGGTGATCTAGGGTTTAACTATCAACCCTGATATGGTCATCCACATTGTATTTTAATTTTTAAAATCTATCATATGGATTACCCCAGCTAAGATTTTACTGAATTGAAACACACTGATACATTAACTCCTACTTATTCGGAGGGGTCAATTTCATCTTGACTCACACACTGACTTCATAAGTACTTGACTGTGCTAAAAAATCTTTCATCACTGACTTAAAAATTCAGGTAGTCCAGCACCAAATCACAGTGAGTTGCTTGCAAGTATCATGGTGATCTCAGGTCCCATATCCTCTGTGAGCTATACTTGACAGCAGAGTACTCAGTAATTGGTCACGTTTAATGAGATGTACTCCTATGTCTCACTTGCATGCCATGCCAGTATCTCCACACTCCTTGATTAATAGGACAACCAACATACATGGCACACAATGACCTATACTTGATATAGTAATCATCCTAATAATAGTATATCATTTGATCGTGAACTTAAGGTTTAAGGACTAAACGATATATCCTCCTATATCAAATCAAATAGTCCTAAAGACTTCATCACATAACATGAGTTCAAAATAAGATGTACACAGTGATGAAAAAATCAAATAATATTTATTAATTCAATAATTTATATATAATTATAATAATAAGCTCAACCGTTAACAGACTGACGATTGATTTTGGGATATAATTCCTAACAACTCTCACTTGGACTAAAGCTAATCGGTATGGTATCGTAAACCCATCTTTGATTTGTAGTCTTCGAACTCCTTGACACCGAGGGTTTTAGTAAATAGGTCAGTCAGATTCTTCTTTTTATCGATCTTGTGAAGCTCGATATTACCTCGATCCATGATTTCTCGGATCAGATGGTAGCGGCGCAGAATGTGCTTGGTTCGCTGATGTGACTTCGGTTTCTTTGCTTGAGCAATAGCGCTAGTGCTGTCGCAGTACAACAAGATGAGGCCATCAAGAGAGGGTGCCACTCCGAGCTCATTGATGAACTTTCGTAACCACACAGCTTCCTTTGCAGCATCAGATGCCGTGATATATTCCATCTCGCAAGTAGAGTCAGCCACAGTGTGCTGCTTGAAACTTTTTCAGCAGATTGCTCCACTGTTCAGGGTATAGATATATCCTGACATGCTCTTACTGTCATCATGATCCGACTGAAAATTGAAGTCTATAAATCCTATAAATTTTAAGTCAGATTCTCCATAGATAAGCCACTAATCCTTAGTATTCTCAAATACGTAAGGATGGTCTTTACGACCTTCCAGTGATTCTTACCTAGATTGAACTGGTATCTACTCACTATTCCTAGTAAGTATGCCACATCTGATTGCATACATATCATGGCATACATAATGGATCCTACTGTCGAAGTATATAAAATTCTCCTCATATGCTCTCTCTCTTAAGAAGTTGTCAGATGATCACTCTTTGAGAGAAAATTTTTTTGGCCTATCGGAAGATAGCCTTTCTTAGAATTCTCCATGTTGAATCTTTTTAGCATTGTATCAATGTACGTTGACTGAGATAATTCAAACAACTTTTTAGATTTATCTCTATAGATCTTCATCCCAAAGATGAAGATGCTTCTTCCAAGTTCTTCATGGAGAACTGAGATGACAACCAAACTTTTATTTCTTATAATGTAGGGATGTCATTCTCAATTAAGAGAATATCATCGACATACAAAATAAAAAATACTATCACAGAGTTATTAACCCACTTATATATGCAGGGTTTCTCTCCATTTTTAATGAAACCATATGTTCTGATCACTTTATCAAAATGCACGTTTCAACTCTGAAATGCCTGCTTAAGTCCATAGATGGACCTCTAAAGCTTGCACACCTTAGACTCATCTATGGATATAAAACCTTCAGGTTGTATCATATACACCTCTTCTTCTAGCTCTCTATTTAAGAATGTTGTTTTTACATCCATTTGCTAGATTTCAAAGTCCAGATGTGCTGTTATCGCAAGCATGATCTGAATAGACTTGAGCATTGCCATAGGAGAAAATATCTCATCATAGTCAATACCGTAATGCTGACGGTAACTCTTGACAACCAAACGAGCTTTATAGGTCTCCACCTTCCCATCTATGCCCCTCTTCCTTTTGAAGATCCACTTACACCCTATGGATTTTATCCCTTCAGGTGGGTCAACCAATGTCCATACATCGTTATCTTTTATGGACTCCATTTTGGATTTTATGGCTTCCAGCCATTTATAAGAGTCAGACCTCTGTATCGCATCCATATAGGTGATCGGATCCTCATTATTCTCATCGAGTTCAACTGGATCCCCATCTCGAACTAAGAAACCATAGTATCCATCAGATTGATGTGGTACTCTATCAAATCTCCTTAAAGATGTTTCTACAACAAGCTTCAAATTTGATCTAATCAAGTCTGACTCTATAGTACCGAATCTTCTTGAAGATGTTTCTACAATAGGTTCTAGATTTGATCTAATCAAGTCCGACTCTATAGGTTTACTAGATTGTGTCAGTTCTTCTATCAATCGAACTTCATCAAGTTCAATCTTTGAGGCATTAGTTCTTTTACCAAGAAACTCTTTTTTTTTAAAAAATTACTCTATTGCTAACGAACACTTTCTATTCATCAGCAAGGTAGACGTAATATTTTTTGGTCTCCTTTGGGTACCCTACAAATAGACACTTGTCAGACCTAGGTCCAAGCTTGTCAGTTTTCAAACATTTGATATAAGCCGGACATCTCCAAATCCTAAGGTGAGAGAGTGCTGGCTTATGCCCTGTCTACATCTCATGTGGTGTTTTACTTACATACTTACTCAAAATTTTATTTAAAATATAACAAGCTGACTCGAGTGCATATCCCTAAAAAGAGATCGACAGACTTGCAAAGTCCATCATGAACCGAACCATGTCTAATAAAGTTTGATTCTTCCTTTCCAATATACCATTATGCTACAGTGTTTCAGAAGAGATCCATTGTGAGAGAATCCCATTCTCTTCTAAGTATGTCAGAAACTCACTGAAGAGGTATTCTCCTCCTTGATCAGATCAAAGAGTTTTAATATTGTTTTCAGTTTGTTTCTCTACTTCATTACAGAATCATTTGAACATTTCAAATGATTCTGACTTATGTATCATTAAGTAGACATGCCCATACCTCGATAGGTCATCTGTAAACATAATGAAATAATAATATCCACATCTGGCACTAGTGTTCATCGGTCCACATACATCAGTATGCATCAGACCTAGAACTTCATGGCTCGTTTATCTTTTTCAGTAAAAGGTGACTTGATCATTTTTTTAAGAAGATAAGACTCACAGGTTGGGAGTGATTCATAATCACTGACTTCGAAGATTCTCTCTTATGTCAACCTATTTATTTTGTTCCTGTTAACATGACCTAACCTACAGTGTCAAAGGTAGATATCGGAGACATCACTAATTCTAGGGCATTTGCTAAACATGTACATTACACTAACAGGTTGTGACAATATATAAATATCATTATTCAGTTGTCTATTCATCACATTAATACCATTCATAATGATATTAAAATTATTTCTTTTTATTAAAATTTTATAACCGTACATAGCCAAAAAGCCTACAGAAATAATATTCAATAAAAAAAAGAACAAAAGTGACATTCACTTAGAACAATTATATTAGATTTGAATACAAGCTTAATAGTCCCTAATGCTAGAACTAAAACTGGTCTTCCATCTCCAACATTAAGGAACCTTTCACCTTCCTCAAATCTCCTACTGACCTATCGATCCTGCAATGAATTGCAAATATTAAAATGACTTTCGATATCTAATACCCAGGTAGTAGAATCATAAATTGAGAAATTATAAAGTGTTATCATATAATTATCTTATCCAGCAACAACTTGCTTCTTTGTCGATCTGTTCGGATCTAGGGAGGCAATGTATTGAGGATAATTCCTCTTCCAGTGCCCCTACTTTTTATAGTAGAAGCATTCTACCTAACTCTGATTAGACTTGGATTTTTTGATCTGATAGGGCTTAGGTGCCCCAGCACTTTGCACTCTTTTCTAGTTCTTTTTATTCTTCTTTTCTTTCTTAAAAGGTGGACATTCAGAAGAAGACCATCCAATAACATTCACTAACTCCTTATGGTGCTGGTGATCCTTCTCCAAGTTTTGCAGTAACTCCAGCAAACCATGGTAGTTGACTGCAGATTTTGTCATTCGAAAATGAGTAAGGAAAGAGAGGTAGGACTTGGACAAAGAGTTCAGAATAGCATCTTTCTCCAACTGCTCATGCAGGAGAAAGTCGAGCTTGCTTAGGCATCAATCATCTCGATCATATACCATACATGATCAGTGACCGATACTCCTTCTCTCATTTGAGCATTGAAGATGGCACAACTAGTCTTGTGCCTCTTAACATCGTCGGATGTGTCAAAGGACACGTTCAAAATTTACAATATGTCTTGTGGCAAAGCATTCTCAAAATGACGGCTGAACTCATCATTCATTACCGCCAGCATAATACAACGACCCATAGCTCTATCATTAAGCCACTTTTGATAAGTATCTCTGACCGTGCTACGTACGTTCGGAGCTAGCTCTTCGGGTGTCAGATCTGTCAACACATACAAGATCCGTTCGTGCTCTAGGATAATTTTGAGCTTTCGATACCAGCTATCAAAATTTAGTTCCATCAGTTTATCACTATCTAATAGTGATCAGAACGATAAGATGGTGTCCATAACTGCAAAAGAAAAATTAGAACATAATTAATATATGAATTGATTAAGCCTAAAGATATAGATTTTAGTCTAAAGATTCTTTCACTATTTTATTCAAATTGATAACCTCTACCTTCAATTTGAAGAATTACACTAATTTCTTAGTGGGCACTAGAATCTATATAGACTGCACATGGGCTTGAATGTGGCTCGACCAACTCTTGTGCACCTATGGATAGGTTCTTAATCAATTGTTTCACCAAACAGTTTCTAGTATTCAATTTTGCCCCAGACAACTCTTCAGCAAGTGTGTAGCACCTCCGTTGAAAGTTCTGGTTAGGTCCAACCATTAACATGACAGAATTTAGTGTATCTAATAAATGAGTGATCAGATCCGAGTGTGGCTTGACCAACCTGACCATTATCAGAAAGATACAACCAAATCAATACATTATGAATGATAATTTCGATAGCCATATGAGCACCAAGTGTGTGGCACCTTCAATGATCATCTAAACTGTTGGACTCATTATCACCCAACTTAATGGGAGGCTATGATCTAATTATCGCTATAAATATTTTATTTTTAGAGACCTAACAATTTTAGAAGATTTAATTAGCTGAATTGAGAGAAGAGAAAAGACGTGACCAATTAATCTATAACTATTTTATTTTTAGAGATCTAAATATTTTAGAAGATTTAATTAGTTGAATTGAGAGAAGAGAAAAGATGTGACCAATTAATCTTAATCCTCCCACTGACTTCACCAAGTCAGATTAAAAAAGATTAGGTAAAAGCTAGTCCAGCCAACCAGTCATAAATCCTGCCATTGACTTCACCAAGTCAAAAAGAAGACTCAAGACAAGTTGAACTAGAGGCATCTAAATCAGTCATACTGATTTTCTAGTTAGCATGGGTCAACTCCAATAATTAAATGATCTAACCAAAATATGATTTATCATGTTGGTCAGGTAAGTGAGATCGGTGGGAGAGATATGCCATTAACTCGACATAGACTCAATCTATGTGAGTAGCTCCCAATTAATGACCATCGATCGAAGCTGTCATACTTACCTTAGACACTAACTGGTTGATCATTTTTAATTTGATCAACTTATAGACTTGGATTCAACCACAGAGCTATGATCAAAGTCCATATTGGTCTAATCTATTGGTCTAATCAAAGATATGGACTTGACCAACTACAATTATTAAAATTGATCAAGAGAAAAAATTGATCCAATTAGAATTAACTTTTAATTAGATTTGATCAATTACTAATATGGTCCATTATCAATGATTTCTAACCCTAGATCTAACCTAGTTAAATGACTTGACTCGAGCTAACCCATTAATCCATGAATTATGAAATTAATGCCTTAGATCTTTGATTCTCAAATCTAGATCGTTTAATTCTTAATTTGGTTTGGGCTGACATGGGTTCGGGTTTGATGTTTGAAAATAATTTTTAATTTTATAAAATATTTTTTACAATCAATCATCTAATGATCAAGACTCTAATTTCAGATCTAATATATATTATTTTAGATCTAAAATAAAATTTTAAAATTTTTTTCATTGTTCATCATCATGAAAAAGACCGCGCAGCACCCTTACACGTCATAGGAGATCCCATCAAATGAATAAATAGGATTGTGAAATCTTGATTTCTCCTATGATCAGATAGCTATGAGGATCTATCTAATCAGATTACTATACTACTCAAATTCAAAATTAATTATTTAGATCTAATCTAAATAATTATAATCAAATTATATGCAAAAAGTTCATGTCACAAGAAACCTTGCTCTGATGCCATCTAAAAGAAAAATGGATAGTTCAAAATATGTATTTTTAAACTTTTACAGTAAAATAATAAAAAATTAAATATTTTAATTTTTTAAATATATCTTAGATCAGATCTAAATTATTATTAAGAATCTATGATATAAAAAATTTACATATAAAATATAATATAAAATAAAAAACTGCATCGATCACATCGATATCCTGAATCTGATCTAACCTTTAGATCATATTAGTTGAGTTCAAAACTCATCACCTTTTTATGGATTGATAATATCTATTATTGATAGGTATGGTATGAAGCTCTCTCTGATATCAAGCAGCCGCATAGGTTGTCCGACCTCTACAGATCATCCATTCGAAGCTCTGATCGGATCTTTCTTCATGGGAGTGCTAGCTCACATCGAAGGCTCTAGATGGCTAATCCAAGCTCATTTCTTTAGATCTTCTGAACTCTTTCAGATCAGAAGATGAAGCTTTATGAGGAGGTGGTGGTATGAAAGATTGGACAAGACTCACTCTTGTATTTTCTTCTCACAAAATTTAGAGTTGAAACCTTAGAACCCACAGCTCACGCCCAAGAGGAAGAACACTTCCTCTGTTTCTCATGCATTAAAGCCCAACCCACTCTCAACTTTTTATGTCTCCACAATCAGGTTTCTCATACCAAAAATCACTCTTAATCTTGCACAAATTGATCCCCTTTTAAGGGTAGCATCCCATGGAAGATAAGAATAAGAAAGAGATAGTTTCGACTCAAATTCAAATATTGGTTGAACCTTATCACCAATTCAAATCAAATTTGAATTAAATTTTGAACTAAACATTATTCTCATCTTATAAACTTAGAGAGGGATTAACTAACATTATAATGGTGCAAAAAATCTCATTCAAAAATATTTTATGCATGGAGAAAGGTGGTGGCATGAAGAGGAGAGTCCAACTCAATTTAGACTCTAGATTTTCATTCAAATTCAAATTCATTTGAACTCAAATTTAAATTGACTAATTTCTAATTCAAAAAAATTAGATGAGAATATGACAAAGGTTTTTAAATATGAGAAAGATTATGTAAAAATATTTCTCACATGAAGAATAAGAGGGCGCAGAGAAAGAAGGTGCAAGAGATTGAAATTCGAATTATTTTCTCATCTAATTAGATTCTTAACCCAACCAAATTATATTAAATCCAATTGGAATACTACATCTAATCTAATTAGATAGTAAATAGCTTTGATTAAATTTTAATCAACTCAAAAATTAATCGAGCTCATGTCTTGATCATATCAGGAATTGAATATCCTTAGCGATTAGGTCATTTCATAGCCCAATCAGGTCAAACCAAATTGAATCCAATTCAATTAGATTTGATCTAAAACTCAATATTTAATCTAATTAAGTTAATTAATAATTTAATTATTAATTAATCTTCTTACAATTCACCAATAATTAGCAAATTAATTTATTACAACTTTTGCATAGGATTAATCATCAATCGATTTGACTGTTTTACTCTAGAACGATTCTTAATCATTGATCAGCCATATGATCAGTTAGAAACTTCTTTTGAGTGTGACTCCATAGGTTCAAACCTAAGTCAGTAGTATAAGAACAATCTTCCTATACCAATTAAAGTGACCATCTAGAGTTGATACCCGACGTCCAGATAGGTCGAAAGATTGTAAAGCATCATTCAAGAACCTATTGGCATATGGTTACCGTATAATTCATCCCTTTGATCCAAATGCTCAAGGTAACTTAGGATTTAACTGTCAACCCTGGTATGGTCATCCATATTATATTTTAATTTACAAAATCCATCACATAGATTATCCTGGTCAAGATTTTACTTAATTGAAACATACTGATACATTAACTTCTACTTATTCAGAGGGGTTAATTCCATCTTGACTCATACACCGATTTTGCAAGTACTTGACTGTATCCAAAAATCTTTCATCACTGAATTAAAAATTTAGGTAGTTCGGCATCAAAGTATAGTGAGTTACTTGTAAGTCACCGTAGTGATCTCAGATCGGAGGGATACTTATACCCATATCCTTCATGAGCTACTCTTGACAGTAGAGTGCTCAGTAATTGATCACGTTCAATAAGATGTACTCCTATATCTCACTTGCATGCCATGCCGTGTCTCCATACTCCTTAATTAAGAGGATAACCAACATACATGGCAAACAATGATCAATACTTGATATAGCTATCATCCTAATAATAGTATATCATTTGATTATGAACTTAAGGTTTAAGGACTAAATGATATATCCTCCAATATCGAATCAAATAGGCTTAAGAACTTCATCACATAACAAGAGTTCAAAATAAGATATACACAGTGATAAAAAAATCAAATAATATTTATTAATTTAATAATTCATATATAATTATAATAATAAGCTCAACCGTCAATAGGCTGATGATTGATTTTGAGACATAATTCTCAATAATTCCTAGGGCACCCCTTGTACCTACCTAAAGGGGCTACTTGTATACCAATTATATATAGTTTTAATTGAAATAAATCAAATTAAAAAGGTAGAAGATCCTTATGAGATAAGGATCTATCTTTTTAAGATAACTGAGTTTCTATTTTGTGTCAGGATAGTGCCTATATAAAGAGAATGTCTCTAGGATTTCACAATGATAGAGTTTTTTGTGAAAAAATTTCACTATCTCCCTTCTCCATGCCTCCTCTCCTCCCTTTCTTCTCTTCCATGCCCAAGTGTTGGGCATCTGCTTTCCTCATGCCAAGAGGTAATGCTATTTTGTCTTCAAGAGTGAAGATCAAGGAGAAGAAGAAGATGACTGCAGATCAAGGAGTTGATCGTGCAGTCCAGATCAAGGTATTAGTCTAAGATCTCAAGAATAAGATTCTTCTTAAGAAGAAGATTATATAATGAGGAGATCAATTCGAGATTGATCTCGATGGATATCTATAGAAGTCGGACATATGTGCGATTCGAGCATCTACGAATCCGTAATCATCAGAAGTGATGAATATCTATCTGTACTAAGATAATGAGATCCGATCTCATACTTTTCTCTAAATTTTAGATTGTATATATGTATTTTCTTCGGAGCTTGGGTAGGATTAGATTTAATCTTTTGCATGTGGGGTTAAAGGGTTTAACCTATTTGCTTTCCGCTGTATTTCAAAAAGATTTTGAAATCTACACATGTTGCCTATCTGATTTTCTAACAGTGGTATTAGAGCCATAGATTTTTAAAAACAGATGTGATCTGATTTTTAGATTAGATTTGAAAGTTTTAATGATTTAAAATTAATTTTATGTTGATATAAAGTTATCCTGGTATAGGGTTTACCTCCTATATTGCAAAGGTTGTCCTAGAACAAGATTGATCGATTTTGAAAATTATTTTTAAAATATTTAAATTAAATCTTTTAGATCTAAAAATTATCATATGTAATATGTTTAATTTTGAGTTTAGATCTAAAATTAGAATGATTAAAAGTTCACATCAAACTAATATAAAGTTATCTTAATATAGGATTTATCCCCTATATTGTAAAGATTGTCCTAGTTTGATATGAATCAATTTTTAAAAAATATTTTTAAAATATTTTAATCATTATTATAGATCTAATTTTATTTATATTTGATATATATAAATTTAATTTTAGATCTAAAATTTAATATATATATATATATATATGATGCATATTTAATTAGATCTGAAACTACATATATTTGATATATGAAATTAGGTTTAGATCTGAAACAGTTTTAAGATCATAAGCCACTAATTGCATATAATGAAATATAATCTAAAAATTATTTTTTGATCTAAAATTATGTTGTTGCATGTGGGTATGGGTTGAACAAATTAGGTCTCAGTGATCAAATTATAATTAGGGTCTAATTGATTAGATTAGACTAGAACTCACTTTTGATTTTGAGTAGTTGATTGAGCCTAATCGATGGTTGATTAAGATTAGATCAAAGAGGCTCAAAGTCGAGTTTAGTTGTAGTTGATCGTATCGATTCATATTTTGATGTGAGTTGATTGACTCAAAATTGAATTTAGCTCAGTGGTTCGGGCCCATTTCAATAGGTTAACCTAATCGCTTCTAATCAACCAATTTGGTGTCTAAACCAAATATTTGATGGTAGTTATTTAATTGGTTCCATTGTTTGACATGGTTAATTTTAATTGGTGTCTAAGAAAAGCAATATGGGGACCCCCACACATCTTAACTTACTTGGCCATCTTAGGAGATTTGGTTTCATATTAGGTTATTTATTGACTCGAGTTCACCCATGCCAACTAGGATGATTAGACATATTGATGTGCTAACCTAATATAATCAGTTGGATGTCAGATCTGCTGATTTAAAAGAGATCTAAACTCAAATCTCCTCATTAAATATTAAGTTTAGAGGTCTTCCATCATTGTAGAGATGCGGGTGCCTTTCTGGTGTTGATCATTCTCGGTTGGTTACAGTGGTTCGATTGCATCAAAAAGGTACAATCACTCTATTGACATTTGATGTCTCAGGATAGAGATGGGGTTGGGCCAAATAATTGTTAGGTGAGGATCCCAATGACGGTTTTGCACCCGCTGGTAAACGATGGATTTGACTTAACTAAAAAATATATCAATAACTGTTAGGTGAGGCCACAGGACTTAGAGACCAAGCTCACTGCATCTTGCTTAGTGAAGCAATGGATAAAGTGTTATCCACTTATTGATCTGTACTCATCAATAACTGTTAGGTAAGGTGTATATAGATTAATGGGACCACAGTACCCATTTGAAATTGATCATGTATAGATTTTTGTTTCTCCACCTGAGGAGTGTGGGAGATTCAAAAAAATAGTGAGAGTTTTTGTTTATTTTTAAAGTCTCTAGAATAAATAATCTTATAAGTATAAATATCTAATTAGAAACTATTCTCTCTATGGATAACCATGTCGAGTTCAAATTTCTTAGCCCAAATCTTTGATACAAATAGGTTGACCGACACCAATTATAAAGACTGACTCTGAAATTTGAGAATTATTCTCAACTCTGAGAAACTCACCCATGTCCTAGACTAAGAAGTGCTTGTGTTACCTACTCCTCCGTCCACTGATCAACGAGCTGTACTTGAGAAATGGATGGACGAAGATAATAAGGCGAAGTGCTATATCTTAGCATCCATATCCAATGATCTTCAGCAACAGCATGAAGACATGAGGATTGCCAGAGAGATGCTAGTTCACCTACAAGAGTTGTGTGGTGAGCAATGTCGCACAGCTCACTTTGAGATCTTTCGAAGACTTTTTAGAGTGAAGATGCATGATGGACAGCTATCAATGATTATTGTCTGATAATGATCAAGGACATAGAAGAGCTTTAGAAGCTCAAAATGAACATAGACAAGGAATTGCAGATGGATCTGATCCTCCAATCTCTTCCTGATTTATATGGGCGGTTCATCATGAACTACCATATGAATAAAATTCATGCCATTTTGTCTGAGTTATTGAATATGTTGGTAACTACAGAGGATACCTTGAAAAGTTTAAGGGGCACAGTTCTAGCTGTGGAGTTGGCTTCCTCCAAAAGGAAGTCTTCTTTTAAGAAAAAGAAAAAGATCGTGAAAAAACAAAAGAATGAGGCCAAGCCCAAGAAACAGATTTCAAAGAAGATCGATGGCAAAGAAAAATATTTCCATTGCAACGTCGAAGGCCACTGGAGAAGGAACTGTCTGGCCTACCTGACGACTGTCAAGAGCAAGAAGAAAGATGGGCCTTCTGAAGATATGTCTGATTTAGTCATTGTTGAAACTAATCTAACAGTTTTCTCTTCTTCTAGTTGGATTTTAGATTCTGGTTCAAGTGCTCATTTGTGTACTTCTATGCAGGATCTTGAACAAGTTAGGAGGCTGAGGGAAGGCGAGATCACTCTCTAGATTGGCAATGGAGCAAAGGTTACTGCTGTGGCCGTCAGAATCTATCCTTTGTGACTACTGTTAGGACTTAGTTTGCTTTTGAAAGACTGTTATTATGTACCTGTAGTTAGTAAAAATTTGATTTCTATCTCTGTGCTGGCACATGATAATTATAATTTTTATTTCAATAAAGATATATGTTTAATTTATTTAAAAAATAAAATTATTGCACGTGCTTTCTTGATTGATGATATTACCATTTGCATATGGATGCGAGTGTAAATATTAACGAGAAAATAGTGAATACCATAAGGAATAAGAGATCTAGAGATAATATTAGTCAAAAGCATCTGTGGCACCTTAAGCTAGGCCATATTGGAGAGGACAGACTCAACAAACTGAAGAAAGATGATCTTCTAGGACCATTGACTTTTGAGAATTATCCAGTTTGTGAATCGTGTCTTTAAGAAAAAATCATCAAGCTGTCCTTTATGGGACAAGGGAAAAGGGCCATAGAGATATTAGCCTTGGTACACACTGATGTATGTGGTCCATTTGATGTACAAGCTAGGGATGGTTATATCTACTTCATAACATTTATCGATGATTATTCATGGTATGGATTCGTGTATTTGAAGTCTGAAGCCTTTGAAAAGTTCATAGAGTTCAAACATGAAGTAGAAAAATATATCAAAAAATTCATAAAGGTTCTTCGATCAGATCAAGGAGGGGAATATCTTAGTGAAGAATTTTGGATCTATCTCAAAGATAATGGCATAGTCTCATAGTGGACATCTCCAGGGACACTTCAGCTTAACGAGATATCCGAAAGGAGAAAGCAGATCTTATTATATAAGGTCTGGTCCATGATGAGCTTCACAAATCTTTTTAATTTTCTCTGGGAACATGCTTTACTTTCTGTGATTCATCTTTTAAATCAGGTTTCCTCTAAATCTATTCCTACTACACCATATTAGTTGTGGCATGGTAAGAAGCCAACTCTTGGATACCTCAAAATTTGAGGATGTCCGACCCATGTCAAGCGACAGCAGATGGACAAGTTAGAGATTGGGTCCTTTAGGACTTATTTTATAGGATATCCTAAAGAAATCATAGGATACTACTTCTATCTTCTTGAGGATCACAATGTGGTTGTGAGCTGCTATGCCGTCTTCTTAAAAAAAATATTTATCCAAGATGGAGGCAGTGGGAGGAAGATTGAGTTTGAAGAGAAAGTCTATGAAGAGCATCGAGTTCAAGAACCTAAATCAAGTAATGAGCCAGTAGACGTGATACATCCTCTACCTCATAGATCAAGTAGGGTCTCCTGTCCTCCTGAAAGATACTTAGGTATTCTTACAAAGGATTTAGAGAAAGCATTCCTTGTGGGAGATAGGGACATTAGGAATGATCCTAAAACCTACGATGAGGCAATGTTAGATATAGACTCTGAGAAATGGATGGAAGCGATGAACTTAGAAATTGACTCCATGCATTTCAACAAGGTTTGGTCCTTAGTAGATCCACTTGAAGGTATTATACCTATTAGATGTAAATAGATTTATAAAAAAAAAATTGGGTCGGATGATAAGGTAGAGATCTATAAAGTAAGGCTAGTAGCGAAAGGTTATAGTTAATGCGAAGGCATTGACTATCATGAAACCTTTTTATTCGTAGCCATGCTGAAATCCATCCATACTCTGCTTGCCACAGTAGCATTTTATGATTATAAAATTTGACAGATGGATGTGAAAACTACTTTCCTAAATGGATATCTTAAGGAAGATATCTATATGGAGCAACCTCTAGGTTTCACATCCAGTGATAGTGATCACAACGTCTGTAAGCTGCAAAGATCCATATATGGACTCAAGCAAGCATCTCAGAGTTGGAACACTCGCTTCAATGATGTGATCAAAATGTTTGATTTCATCAAAAATGAGGAGCCATGTGTCCACAAAATGTTTCGTGGGAGCACTGTCATATTCCTCATATTGTACGTAGATGATATCCTCTTAATTGAAAATAATATTTTCATATTGACGTCGGTCAAAGTATGGTTGTCAAAAGAGTTCACCATGAAAGATCTAGAAGAAGCTTCCTATATTCTTGGTATAAAGGTCTATAGTGATAGATCTAAGAGAATAATAGGACTCTCACAGCAAATGTACATAGAGGACGTGCTGAAAAGGTTCAGCATGGAAAACACCAAGAGGGGTCTTCTACCCCTTAGATATGATATTCATCTCTCCAAGAAGATGTGCCCTGACACACCTGAGGAGATCCAGTTCATGATCAAGATCTCTTATGCTTCTACAATAGGGAGCCTCATGTACTTCATGTTATGTATACGCCCTGATATAGCACTTGCCGTGAATATCATGAGTAGATACCAGACGAATCTAGATGAAGAATACTAGATTGCTATTAAAATATCTTTAAGTACTTAAGAAAGACTAAGGATTTGATGTTGGTCTTTGGTGGAGGATCGGAGCTAAAAGTTGAGGGATACACTGATTCAAACTTTATGACTGATGTTGATGATAGAAAGTCTACATCGGGGTGTATCTTTTTATGTAAAGATGGTGCGATTAACTATTAGAGATCCAAGTAGCCGATCATTACAGATTTGACCATGGAAGCTGAGTACATCAACGCCTCTGAAGCTGCTAAGAAAGCCTTTTGGTTCAAGAAGTTCATTGCAGAGTTGGGTGTGATGCCAACAGATACTATTACACTGCATTGCGATAACAACGGCACCATAGCCCTTGCTAAGGAGCTCAAGTCTTACCAAAAGTACAAGCATATAGAGTGGTGGTTTCACATCATATGCGAATACTTCAAGAAGAAGTTTGTTGAGATGCAAAAAGTTGACTACGCACTGAATGTGGCAGACCCATTGACCAAGCCTCTTAGCCAGCAGAAGACCAAAGCTCACCTTGAGAAGATGGGTCTTAAGTCTATGACCAATTGACTTTAGGTCAAGTTTATTAGATTTGTGCCCTAAAAGTCAATTATTGGCCGATACATTATGTAATTTTAGAGCCTAAACATGCACTTATAATTTTTTTATTATCAATAAAAAGATTTTTTCATTCCAATCATATTTATATGTCCATGATTTGTCTTAAAAATTAACAAAGATGATCTTTGTATATTCTTAAAGTATTAAGAATTTAAGACATATATTAATTAGTGGTTAATTTCTAAATACTTCTGATCAAATGATCGACACGGAGGATAGTAATCAATCCATTTGAGATTAATGTATGGTTCACCTCCCTTGTGGGCAGATGAGTCTCAGATCTACGGTGTAGAGACACTAGGATGAAGGTGTGGATGGTTGTTAGAGAATAACTTGCACTGAGCGTGATCAATACGAGAATCACATGAATGTCTACTCACTCGTCAGTGTGCTACAGTGGTGTGAGTGGTCTTTTGATCTGCAGTGTCATTGGCTATTTGCAGAGAAGCTACTGAATTTAACTGCAGTGGTGAAGGTGTGGGTGGTTGTTAGAGAATAACTTGCACTGAGCGTGACCAACATGAGAACCACATAGAGATGTCTACTCACTCATCAGTGGTCTTCTCGATGCTGCAGTGGTGTGAGTGATCTTTTGACCTGTAGTATCATTGGCTATTCACAGTGAAGCTACTGGATTTAACTGTATGTTTGCTTGGTCTCTAGCCATTCGGATCCTTGCTATGTATGTTGGCTTCAGTAGGTTTAGGTTTGCTGTTTGGAGTAGGATGCACCTAGATGAAATCTATCGATCTCAGCAGAAAATGAGAAGTTCTATGCGATTTATGAGACTGAGTTCAGAAAGTTTTTAACTAAAGCAAGTGTAAATATCGGAAAGAAGTTTTCAAGGAATTCACAAATGAACTCGAATCGAGCTAATCTTGTATATGACTGACGATGGGGTCTGACGAGTTCTTCAAGATCTCTATCAAGTCGGAGCTCATGATAGAAGGATTGAATCATACGATAACTACACCTAAGGTTCATACTTTCATTCTATTGAGTTATCACTACATACTGCTAGGTGTCATCAGTGGATTGTGAGGCTCGTCAGATGTCATCTTGATAATCGATGGCCCTCGAAGGATAGAATTAAAAATATTTCAATCCATCGAAATGAGTTTCGATGATGTTGTAATAGAGATCACAATATATCTCACTACCAGATAGAATAAAATCTATGGAGTCACACATTAAGAGATTTAATCTCAAATTTATCAATTAGAATTATGAAGTTCCAATTGAGTTAGGATTTATTGAAATCCTATTTGGTTTACGAGAACCATGCTAGCACACGATTAAACCTAATTCTTCTTGAAACTTTAATTTGATCAAATCTATAGCCTTGAACCTAACTTAAATCTATTTGAATTTAATTAGACTCTTAATTGTGAGCTCAAGAGGATTTGATTAAGTCAATTAGTTGACATAATTATCCTAACATTATCTCTTCTTTATCTCCTAATTATCTCTAAGTGTGCATGTGGAATAAATGGAAGAATAGGTGGCACCTATTTTTATTTTTGGCAGAAAATAGGTGCCAAATCCCAGGATATTACAAGAGGGGCTTGCCCCCTCTTATGTGGTAGGAAGTGGAGGAGAGAGAGAGGGACCATGCCACCTCTCATTTGGCAAGAAACCCTTATGTGAGATGCCAATAACTACTTGATATATATTCTTTGGGTGCCCCTTTACCTACCTAAAGGGGCTAATTATATACCAATTATATATAGTTTTAATTGAAATAAATTAGATTAAAAAGATAGAGGATTCCTATGAGATAAGAATCTACCTTTTTAAGATAATTGGGTTCTTATTTTATGTCAGGGTAGTGCCTATATAATGTCTTTAGGGTTTCAAAATGATAGAGTTTTTTTGTGAAAAAATTCCTCTCTCTCCCTTCTCCATGCCTCCTCTCCTCCCTCTCTTCTCTTCCATGCCCAAGAGTTGGGCATCCCCCTTCCACATGCCAAAAGGTGATGCTGTTTTATCTTCAAGAGTAAAGATCGAGGAGAAGAAGAAGAAGGCTGCAGATCGAGGAGAAGATCAGTTGATCATGCAGTCTAGATCAAGGTGTTGGTCTAAGATCTCAAGGCTAAGATTCTTCTTGAGAAGAAGATTATACAATAAGGAGATCAGTTCGAGATTGATCCCAGTGGATACCTGTAGAGGTCGAACATGTGTGCGGCTCGAGCATCTACGAATCCGTGATTATCAGAAGCGGTGAATATCTACCTGTGCCAAGGTAATGAGATCCGATCTCATACTTTTCTCTAAATTTCAAATTCTATATATGCATTTTCTCCTGGGCTTGGGTAGGATTAGATTTGATCTTTTGCATGTGGGGTTAATGGTTTTAACCCATTTTGTTTTCCACTGCATTTCAAAAAAAATTTAAAATCTACATATGCTGCCTACCCAATTTTCTAACATTCTATGCCTATTTCCTTATGTTTAGTACCTCTTTGATCAAAGATTAGATGAGGATAAGGTTGGTTTGATTTGAGTTCAAATGAGATTCAAATTTAAAATTTGAATGGGCACTTATCCCATCCTTACACCTTTGATCAGCAACCATAAAAGGCATAATTTTTGTGCATTGCATCTTAGATTTCTTCCATCAAGAATCTGAGCAAAAAGAGAGAGGCCGAACCAGGGGTCTTGGGTGTGAGGATTTGGGGTCGGTAATTTTTTTTTTGGCATGTGATTAGAAGAGAACAATCTCTTCTTTAGTGAGAGTTCAGCCTTGGCGCTGAATAGTTTTGGAGAGAGAGTTGTAGATCAGATCTAGAAGATTCTCTACCTTTCCTTCATACTCCAGCAACCTCCATTGATCCATCTTCAACCTCGAAAGAGTTTGAGATGATTGGAGAAGAAGATCCAATCAGATCGGCCATCGAAAGTGATTTTCGCGAGCTAGCGCTCTTGGAGACAGCAGATCGGAATCAGGGCTTCATGTGGATATTTCGTAGAGGCCGGACACATTGTGCAGCTACAAGCAACCAGCAAGGACCTCTAGATCCACGTTCATAATCACGACGTTCGACTATCCACACTCAGGTGTTAGGTTTGGATCCCTGGTTACTATAAATTAGTCTACTGCTTTACTTATTTTTATGCACATCATGCTGATTTTATTGTTTAGATTTTTTACATGCACATATATATGTCATAGATGTTGGATGCATGTCCTAGAAGTTAATCTTGACTGATGCATATCATAATGCTAAAACATGATTTTGTACTTAAAGGGTATTTATATTACCATTCATATTTTATGTATCCATGAATCATCGAAGGGATTAACAAGATGATGATAGATATTCTCAAAGAGTTGAAAATTTGAGACATATATCATTGATGATTAATTTATAAATTGCTCCTAATCATAGGATCATCATAGGGATGGTGATTAATCTAGATAGACCAGTGCATGGATCACTTTCTTCGGACAGATGAGTCTCGAATCTGCGGTATAGTGACACTAGAGCGAGAGTGCAGATGGTTGTTAGAGAACAACTAGCATTGACCGTGATTAATACGAGAAGTCACATGGATGTCTGCTCACTCGTTAGTGACTTTCTTGATGATGCAGTAGTGTGACTGGTCCTTTGAACTGTGGTGCTACAACTACTCATAGTGTGGCTGCTGGAATTTGACTACACATAAGCATTGACTCAATGAGTCCTTGTAGTGGATGTTGGTGATAGTTGGTTCACTGTAGGAGTAGGGTATACACTTAGATGAATCTATCAATCCTAGCAGAAGAAAGTAGTCCTATGAGATTTAAGAAGCTGAGTCTTTAAGTCTATGGCCATAGTAGTATGATTAATGAAAAAGAGTTTTCATGAGAATCTATCATATGATCGATGATGAGATTTAATGATTTATCCATAACCTGTCATTTGATCGAGACTGACGATAGAGGGACTATATCATATGTTAACTGTACTTAGAGGTTCATCATCTTTTATTTTGCTGGATTGCCACTACATACTACTAGGTATCACTGGTGGATTGTGAGACCTACGAGCATCATCTCGATGATCGATGATCCTTGATGGGCAAAGTTGGAATAGTTTCAACCCATTGAAAGAAGTTTGGATGATATTGTGATAGAGATCACAATATATCTCACTACTAGATAGAATAGAATCTATGAGGTCACACACAAAGAGGCTTTTGACTGATCAGATGGTTGAATTATGATTATGAATTGTGATAGAATTTGATTATCAATTTGATTGATGATTAATTCAATGCAAAAATTGCAATTAAGTAACAAGCTAAAGAGTTAATGAGTTATAAGAGGATTAATTAGTAATTAGATTGCTAATTAGCTCAATTTGATAGAGCAATGGAGCTTGCATCAAGTCTAATTAAATTAGATTTAATTTGACTTAACATGAGTTTGATTTGATCAAGTCTAATTAGGTTATATGATAACCAAATTACATCGAAGAATAATTTTTATTGAATTAAGATTTGGATGTGACTTAATTTCTAATTAGACTAGGATCTAAAGAAGAGTGTTTGAGTTTCTATTTTGACTAAAAATTTTTCTCTTCATGGGTGCTCTAAATCTTAATTAGATTAGAATTAAATTGAGTTTGACTCAAGCACCAAGAGAGAGTCTAAAAGGACTAGGACTCCTTCTCTAATTAGGTGATATCTAATCTAAATAATTTAGACTCTTAATCAAATTTGGTTTCCAATCTATTTAGGTTTAATCAATTTTTAATATGATTAAAATTGATTAGAGTTTAAATTGGTTTAAATCAGCCACCTAAAGAAGAATCCTAAAATCTTAAAACTCTCCCTCTCCATGCACCATAAAAGGTCCCACGCCCAACCAGATTTGGATGCACAAATATCCCACACCCTCTCCCCTTTTTAGCATGTAAGAAGGACTCTTAAAATCCTTCTTTGCATGAGATATGAAGGTGCAAAAAATCTGAAGGGTGGGCAGCACAAAATTGCTATAGTCCTAAGAGGTTTGGACTCTTATCTCCTACCCAAAACCAAACTCTCTCCTATTTAAACATGGGACCAAGAGAGGGGCGACAACCAACTTGATATGGATCAGGTTTTGATGCCATAAACTAGAGGAGAAGTGCATGGAAAATCCAAGGGAGAGAGGGCACGACGTGAGGCTTTATTGCATGAGGTAAGTTGGTCCATATCCCTTCTTGCTTACCAACAACTAAAGGTTGGTTGTTAGGACCTCTTCTCTCTCTCTTTTGTCTATGTTTGGACATGAGTTTTTCTCTCCTCTTGTCCAAGAGTTGGATAAAAATTTCTACATCTCTAGCATAAAAATTTGGTGCATGGATTTAAAGATGAAAAGAGAAGAAAAGGTTCTTCTCATGATCTCTAGCATAAAGATCAACATCCTTCTATTTTTTTTTTCTTCTCTAAGAGTGTCTTGAGAGAAAAGAAGTTTGTTCAACTATCAAGATATGATCTCTGTAAGGGAGCTAGCATCCTGATGAGATCAAGAAGCTTCTGATCATATCAAAGTCTCGTATGGATATCCATAGAGGCTGGATGCTTGTGCGGCTTCAAGGGACCTTCAAAAGACATCCACGATCATCAGTTCGCGATGTAGATCGACCCGTGCCAAGGTATGAAGTTTATTTATTTTTTTTATTTAATTTTTATATCTGAATCCTATCTTATATCTATAGATCATATTTATGGTTTTAAGATTTGATCTTATGTATGCTTAGATTCAATCAGATTTAATCTGAATTTTTAAAATTTTTACTACATATTTGTTTCAATATTTTTGCATGCATAAAATCATAAAATCACAACAGTGATATTAAAGCCACGTCATATGTATGAGATTAAAATTTAAATCTAAAATTTGTAGAGAAAAATTTCAGATCTAAAAGTTTTTAATGTCGTTCTGACGTAAAGTTGTCCTGGCATTACTTGTTATGCTGTATGGTTGTTCTAGAACGATATTAAAATTTTTAATTAAAATAAAATTTTAGATCTGATTTTTTCAGCATATATATATATATGTGTGTTTTATTATTTAGATCTGAAAAGAGTTTTGAGATATATTTTGATTCGTATATATGATATATAAAAGCATTTTTAGGGTTGAAACTATTTTCTATGACCTAAACTTTATTCATGTATATGACATATATTTGTATATATGATCTGAAAATTATTTTGAGATCAAAACTTATTTTTCATATAAAGAATTTGGATCTGAAAATTTAGATTTAAGATCTAAAATTAGTGTTTGTGCATGAGGGATTGGTCATGGGTAGATCAAATTAGGTCATGTAATTAAATTATATCTAGGATTTTGATTTGATCATATTGGATCTAAATCAATTTAGCAAGTTGATCAAACTGAGTCAAATATTGATTAGGGTTAGGTCAATAGAGCTTAAGATCATATAATTATTATTGATCGAATTGATTGATACCTATATGTAGAATCGATTAACCCAAGGAACTAATTCGGCTCTATGGCTTGAATCTGATTCACCTAAGCTAACCTATTTGGACTAATTAATCAATTGATGTCTAAGATAAGTAACTGAAAGGTGGTTATTTAATTAGTTTCGTTCGCTGATCTGGCCAACTTATTGGTATCTAAGGAAAGTAATAGGGGGAGCCCCACCAATCTTCACTTACTTGATCAATTTGAAAGATTGAGTCTCAAATATGGTTGCTTGACGATTTGATTTAGCCCATGCCAATTAGATTAGTTATGTGATGACTGATTAGATGCGACCTAAATCCAAACCTCTTTATAAATATTAAGTCCAATGGTCTTCTACCGTTATAGATGTGCGGGCTGCTACCGACGTTGATTGTTCTTGACTAGTCACAGTGGTTCAGTTGCATAGAAAACACACAACCACTCTATTAGCAAAGAGTTGCTCTGGGGTAAAGATGGGGTTGGGCCTAATAACTGTTAGGTGAAAGATCCAATGACGATTTTGCACCTACTTTGAACGATGGGTCTGACTTAATTAAGAAGTGTGGGCAATAACTGTTATGTGAGCCTACATGACTTAGAGATTAAGTAGCTACAACATGCTTAGAGAAGTATCTGGACAAAAAGTTATCCATGCATCGATGTGCGTATTACCAATAACTATTAGGTGAGGTGCATGACATCGGTGGGACTGCAGCACCCATTAGAAATCTAATTATCACATTAGAATTTTTGTTTCTTTACTTGAAGAGTGTGGGAGATCTAATAAAATAATGGGAGTCTTTTTGCATCTAAAAGTCTCTAGAATAAATTATAAAATAAGTATAAATATTTAATTAAAATCTTTGCTCTCAAATATTTATTATGTCAGCTTCTAACCCTCTAGCTCAAATCTTAGATTTCAACCTGTTGGGTATAAAATAGCCCCAGCCGAAGTTCGTGTCGGGAGTGCCCTTCAGGGATTCTACCGATGCCCGACCTTCGACGGCATCTTTCCAAACCTCTCCGACGGCCGAGCCTCCGCAATGTTCCCGAGTTCTGCCGATGGATAAATCTCCACCAGTGTTGACCGGATTCTCCACGACGAACGGACTCCCTCCAGGTGTCTACGATGGTCGACCACTTTCCAGACTTCATTCGGATTCCTACGGGAGCCAGACTTCCGCCCAGAGTTCCTGTTGCAAGCGATCTACCCCGAGCTTCTGCTACAAGCGGTCTACTTCAAATCTCTACTACGAGCGATCTGCACCAGATTTTCACTGTAAGCCTTCACTCGAGCTTCCATTGTGGATGAATTCCTTCTGGATTTCTGTTGCAGGCAGGCTTCGATCGAGATTCCTCGACAAATGATCCTCATCCAGGCTTCTACAGAGATCGGACTCCAACCGAACTTCTGTAGCGGATAGATTCCGAGCGAACTCCTATGACACGCGAAATCCAGCAGCTGGACCCCTCCAGCGGATGAACTTCTCCAGCACCATCCGACGTGCACTATCGGTCGGCCCTCTGTCGAATTCTGTGTGAAATCGAACTTCGTCTGCGGAAAGCCTTTGACCAAGCTCCTACGGCAAGTGGCCCTCACCTGCAGTATTAACGCCCAAGGCACCCAACGGTAGAAGGTTCGCCAGCGACATCCGAGCTCCTCTCAGATGGACGGCTACCTCTTTTCGCCCGGCACCTCAACCGAGCTTCGGCCAACAGGCCTCCACTCCTTGGCAGGCCACATTAATGGCCACGACTCTGCTCCACTTCCTGCGATGGATACCGCATGGCTCCACCACTCCATGGCATGCCACAATAATGGCCATGACTCTGCTCCACTTCCTGCAACGAATTTCGTGCGGCTCCTCCACTCTCTGGCAAGTCACGACAATGGATGCCGCTCCACTCCCCGCAACAGGCTCCACATGGCAGGCCACGGTAATGGCAACGATTTCACTCCACTACTCTTCATAACAAACCCCTCTTGGCCCCGAGCGGCCCACTACCAGATGGTTACAAACGTCGCTATCAGTCTGTTGCACCCTCCACCTATAAAAGGGAGACCCCAGATACGTTATTTTCTAAGCTCTAATTTCTATCTCAAAACTCTGCTAAAATTTTTGTTCGAGCACTCCATTCTTGTTGAGGCAGAGAACTGACTTGAGTGTCGGAGGGTCTTGTCGGAGCACCCCCAACTCCGGTTTAGACTTTCTTTGCAGGTCCCGATGGTGATCGCAGCTCCCTCGACTCCAGCTTCTCCGACGTCGGTGGATTTTTGCACCAACAGGATTGGCGCTAGAGGAAAGGCACTATGTCTTCGCAGTACCCTTATTCTTAAAGGAGCGCTCAACGGGACCACCTCCGGTCATCTTTTCCGACATCCTCTCCTCCTTCCCCCACTAGATCTTCACCCAATGCCTCCCCGCAAAGCATCCACTCAGTGATCCACGACCTCCGCGGCCAGATCTCAGGCTTCGACATCACCTCCAGTTTCCCAGCCTCCTCCTCCTCCTCCAGTAATGGCGGTTGGTGCAGAATAATTCGACCTACTGGTCCAGCAGGTCAGAGGCCTCGCTGAAGCGGTGCAGGCCATGCAGTAGCAGCAACAGCCGCAGGCGTCAGTGCGACTGGAGAGAACATCGCCGAAACTCCAAAATCTGGCGGTAGGATGGGCCACTTGGGCCAGCCACCCCGTCTTTCTCGAAAAGACAAATTCGAGGGTGGAGAGCCCTCAGTCAGATCACGATTCTACTCCATTCTACCAGAGGACCCTCGAGACCCGTAGTCGAGATGATTTTCTGGATCGGAGGCTCCAGGAGATGAACCGGTGGATCGAAGAACTCCGCCATGCTCCTCCTGCTTATGGTGAGGATATTTGTACTAACCCTCCCTTTTCTCAAATGATCATGCAGGAACCGATCCCGCCAAACTTCAAACTCCCTCAATTTGAAAGCTACGACGGGACTTCGGACCCAGTTGACCACTTGAAGGCCTTCCGGACAATGATGCTACTTCATGGCACGCCCGACGCCATCCTGTGCCGAGCTTTTCCGTCCACCTTGAAGGGAGCGATGAGAAACTGGTACTCGACGCTGAAGCCGGATACCATCTTTTTCTTTGATCAGATGAGTCACCAGTTTGTGGCTCATTTTGTTAGCAGCCGGCATCCCCAGAAGGGTTCGAAGTCTCTCATCAACATCAAGCAGAGGGTGGGGCAGTCCATTCGGGCTTACGTCAACCATTTCAATGTCACCACATTGGAGGTCCGAAACTTGGACCAATCGATCATGATGGCCGCTCTGAAAGGCGGCCTTTAGAAGAACGACCTTCTATTCTCCCTGGAAAAGAAGTACCCCAGAGATTTTGCTGATTTGTTGGCTCGGGCTGAAGGGTACGCTCGAGCAGAAGAAGCCTTCAAGATGAAGGACGAGGAGACCACGAGAGAGCGGCAGGCAGGAGACTCGAGTAAGCCCACAGTCGAGAAAGGGCCGAGAGAAGCTCGGCCACGTTCTCGAACTTCCCCTAGGCACAAGCGCACCCAAACTCCTCCCTGAGCATGCAGACAGAGAAGCCCGAAGCGTCGGGTCCATCGGGGGTCTCCCCCAGGAAGATTCCGCAGCTATGCCCCCCTCAACGCATCGAAAATCCAGGTGCTGATAGAAGTCAGAGAGCAGCTCCCAAGGCCAGAAAAAATGCGCACACACCTCGAAAAGCATAACCCTAACAAGTTCTGCCTCTACCATCGTGACCACGGCCACGACATAGAGGAATGCATTCAACTCCGGGATGAGATTGAGGAGCTCATCATATGAGGTTGGCACGACAGGTTCATTCGGCGCCGACCTGAGGGTAGAGAAGATCGGCCAAGGGCCCTGCCGCAACCTGAGCCACCAAGGAGGGAAGAGTAGCCCGGAGATCGGCCTCCAATTGGGATCATCAACTCCATCTCTGGAGAGCCTTGATGGGGAGCAGACCTTCTACAGCCCTGAGATTTGAAAAACCTGTAAATGTATTGCGAACGACTTCGCTTTAAATCAAGATTCCTTTCAGATTTGCACATCTTCCCCTTTTGGCATGGACTTGTAATGGCAGGGGATAACCCCTTCAGATAACGAAAACAACATCTAATATGGGTGAAATCGAAGGCCCAGTTATTTTTAGACCGGATGGGGGGAGAAGCCCTACAGCGCCCATACGCACCCCCACAGCCATGTTAGGGACAGGAGGAGAACCTCGCCCTAACATGAGCAAGGTCGAAGGCCCGGTTCTCTCTAGATCGGATGGGGGGAGAGGCCCTACAGTGCCCATACGCACCCCCACAGCCATGTTAGGGACAGGAGGAGAACCTCGCCCTAACATGAGCAAGGTCGAAGGCCCGGTTATTTTTAGATCGGATGGGGGGAGAGGCCTTACAGCGCCCATACGCGTCCCCACAGCCATGTTAGGGACAGGAGGAGAACCTCGCCCTAACATGAGCAAGGTCAAAGGCCCAATTATTTTTAGACCGGATGGGGGGAGAGGCCCTACAGTGCCCATATGCGCCCCCATAGCCTTGTTAGGGACAGGAGGAGAACCTCGCCCTAACATGAGCAAAGTCGAAGGCCCAATTGCTCTGAGACCGGATGGGGGGAGAGGCCCTGCAATGCACATACGTGCCTCCACAGCCCTATTAGGAGTGGGGGAAGAACCTCGTCCTAATCTGAGCTGAGATCGATCGCATCAGAAATAGGGGAAGAACATCATCCTGACACCGACTAAGGTCCGGTCATTCAAGACCAGATCAGAAAAAGAGAACCTTCTCAGCGGCCCCTTCACGCTCCCGCGACCCCACTAAGAGCAGAGGGAAAACCCTCACTCGAAAAAAGAAAAAGGAAAAAGGGGAATGGGGTTAAAAAGGAAAGCGACGAACTGCGTCAGCGATGAATGGAAAATAAATTACATCAAAGATACAGGAAACCTCGTCTCAGTGAGGATTGGGGTTCTTATCAAAATCTCTGGCCTCCAAGAGCGCTCTCAACATAGGCCAAGGATAAGACGGCTACCTTAGGGCGACGAGAAGCTCAGACCTCTGAGCTCGAACTCTGAAAGGGGGCATCAAACCCGAGTGGCCCCGGACAAATCTGCGGCCATAAACTATAGGATGAGTCAATGCGATGGCAATCGGGTACCTTCGAACGGCATCGATATCGAGCAAGATAAAAGCTGAAAGGGGCTCGGCAAATGATAATTCAACACGTGAGTAAAAGAGGTAATGAAAAATTTCCTTCTCATGTCATTAATTAAGTATACATTACAGAGCCCTTGAGGCTGAAGAAGAAAGATGACAAGAAAAGCAAGCCGATGTGGCGACGATAAAGGACCTCCGGACGACATCGGCATCAAAAAAAAAAAAAGAAGAGAGAGGAAAAAGGGGGGGGATACAACAATAACAATAGTGAATGAAAGGAGTTCGACAGGCGACGATTCGACGCAAAGCACGAACAAGGTAACAAAAATCTCCTTTTCATTTTCGATTAACAAGATGTACGTTACAAAGCCCTGAGGGCCGAGGAAAAAAGGACATTGCTACAAGACTTGAAAAGAATACATTAGAGACCGCTTCAAGCTTTCGACTTCTCCTTCCGGCTCCATCCTCCTCAGCAGTATTTCCCAGTGCGTGTGATGAACCCATCGGCTCTCACCCCTCGCCTCGTTCCGCTCCATTGCCAAAACCCCAACCCTAGGGGGAAAAGGGGGGATAGAATTCAAGGGGCGGCGGCAGCGACGGTAGTGGCAACGACGACCTATATTGGGAAAAACTGGAAGTACCTCGAAGGCCGCGATGACACCGGAGGCATGCACCACCACCGTATGCTCCCCGACAACCACCATCCTAGGTACTTCGGCGAGGTCGGCATGCGCTACTTCCACCGCCCCCGCAACAAGTTCTACTGTCCCGATGTCAGTGCCGACCGCCTCTGGTCCCTCGACCCCGACGACGTCAAGAAACCCGCCACGGCTTATGATGGCAACTCCACCCCCTTTGACCGGTGTCGCCCCGCTCAACTACTTCAAAATTCTCGGGCAGGATGCGCTAACCGGCTGGTTCAGTTATTAAATCCCTGTTGTTGAAGGAATTCTCCCTCGAGCCCCCTTCAAAGCTGCGGGAACCCTCAGTGACAGTTCGACAGCCGCTGAACTTGCAGGCCACTGTCTCCCCCCTCCTACTCCTCTCGATCCGTGGCATCCTCTCAAGATTGACCTCCGGGGCAGGAGCCCCGGTGGGAGAACTCCCCGAAAGGGTTTGGAAGATTGAAGGCGGCGGGGGGCCGGCAGAGATGGCAAAGATTGGCACGAAGAATGCTTGGAGTCAAAAAGGATGCCGATGGGTGGCTAGATTCTCAGACAGAGGAAAGGTATCGTCTGGACTCTCAGGCGAAATGAAGTCCCTGGAGGGAAGGAAGGGATTTAAATAAGCAACAGGGCCTGGCGCAGTTATGGTGGCAGATATCCCTAGGACAATCAATGCCCGCCACGTGTCCCACTTGCCGTGGCGCAGGGCTGACTGCTGGCGGGACCATTATGGCGTGGCGCTTGGGATTACGCTCCAACGAAAATTCCGAAAGGACTCTTCGGATCGCTCCGATTTGAAAAGACTCCAACACGCACGCATTAAATACCAGGATTTTCGAGGACGGTTGTGCGCAGGATTCGAGAGGGCAACTTCGACTGTGAAAATTTCTCTATACTTCTTTCATTCGAAACTCGAACTCGAAAGTAGGAGGACTGGTGTTGGGTATAAAATACCCCCCAACCGAAGTTCGTGTCGGGAGTGACCCTTCAGGGATTCTACCGATGCCCGACCTTCAGTGGCATCTTTTCGAACCTCCCCGACGATCGAGCCTCTGCAATGTTTTCGAATTCTGCCGATGGATAAATCTCCACCAGTGTTGACCGGATTCTCCACAATGAATGGACTCCCTCTAGGTGTCTACGATGGTCGACCACCTTCCAGACTTCATCTGGATTCTTATGAGAGACGGACTTCTGCCCAGAGTTCCTATTGCAAGCGATCTACCTCGAGCTTCTGCTACAAGCTGTCTACTTCAAACCTCTACTACGAGCGGTCCATGCCGGATTTTCACTGTAAGCCTTCACCCGAGCTTCCATTGTGGATGAATTCCTTTCGGATTTCTGTTGCAGGTAGGCTTCGATCGAGATTCCTCGACAAATGATCCTCATCCAGGCTTCTACGGAGATCGGACTCCAACTGAACTTCTGTAGCAGACAGATTTCGGGCGAACTCCTACGACATGCAAAATCCAGCAGCTAGACCCCTCTAACAGATGAACTTCTCCAGCACCATCTGACATGCACTGCCGGTCGGCCCTCTGTCGAATTCTGTGCGAAATCGAACTTCATCTGCGAAAAGACTCTGACCGAGCTCCTATGGCAAGTGACCCTCGCCTGCAGTATTAACGCCCAAAGCACCCAACGGTAGAAGGTTCGCCAGCGACATCCGAGCTCCTCTCAGATGGACGGCTACCTCTTTCCGCCCAGCACCTCAACCGAGCTTCGGCCAACAGGCCTCCACTCCCTAGCAGGCCACATTAATGGCCATGACTCTGCTCCACTTCCTGCGACGGATACCGCGCGGCTCCACCACTCCCTGGCATGCCATAGTAATGGCCATGACTCTGCTCCACTTTCTGCGATGGATTCCATGTGGCTCCTCCACTCTCTGGCAAGTCGCGACAATGGACGCCGCTCCACTCCCCGCAACAGGCTCCACGTGGCAGGCCACGGTAATGGCCATGATTTCACTCCACTACTCTTCATAACAAACCCCTCCTGGCCCTGAGCGGCCCACTACCAGATGGTTACAAACATCGCTATCAGTCTGTTGTACCCTCCACCTATAAAAGGGGGACCCCAGATACGTTATTTTCTATGCTCTAATTTCTATCTCAAAACTCTGCTAAAATTTTCATTCGAGCACTCCATTCTTGTTGAGGCAGAGAACTGACTTGAGCGTCGGAGGGTCTTGCTGGAGCACCCCCAACTCTGGTTTAGACTTTCTTTACAGGTCCCGACGGTGACCGCGGCTCCCTCGACTCCAGCTTCTCCGACGCCAGTGGATTTTTGCACCAACACAACCGATTAACTAAAACCAATTACATAGACGGGATCATAAGCCTAAGAATCATTCTTAATTTTAAAAAATTAAGTGATGTTCTCTATCAGGTTATTCTGATGTTAACAACCTGTCTAACTCAAAATCAATGATCTATACTTGATAAATGGATGGACAAGACAATAAAAATAGGTGCTATATGTTGAAGTCCATATTAGATGAACTCCAACGTGTGCATGAGTACATGTTCATTGTCAACGATATATTGACTCATCTACAAGTATTGTGAGGTGATCAGAGTCACACAACACATGAGATGCACGATGGACAGTCAGTCTATGATCGTTATTTGATGATGATCAAGGACATTAAGTAGCTTAAAAGGCTCAACATGATCATGCATAAGAAATTACTTGTGAATTTGATCATGCGATCCCAGTTTAGTTTATATGGATAGTTTATGATAAACTACTATATAAATGACCATCTTGGCATCTCATCTAATTTGGTCAAATTATTGGCAACTAAAAAATCTTGAAAGAGTTCAGAGATAAATACCCAGAGAACCTAAAAAAATAAGGACACACCTAGAGTAGGCTTGTCGAAATTGCTCAATACTATCCTTACAATTTTCTTTTCTCCCAGTTGAGTTTTAGACTCTAATATTTTTATATAGAATCTATGAGAGGGTAGAGGGCTGAGGAAGTAACCCTTAAAATAGCAATAGGGCAAAAGTTGCTACTGTGGCCATGGGTATCTGTCCTTTGTGGTTATCATTTAAATTTAGTTCTTAGAGATAGTCTCTATTATTTGCATGGTGATGCATCTATGAACTTAATTTTGCAAGTAGTGAATGCCATTAGATCTAAGAGATCCAAAATTGAGATAAATTTTAAAGTATATGTGGAACCTTAGGCTAAATTATATAGGAGAAGAAATGATTAACAAACTAGAGAAATATGGGCTTTTGGACTTACTGACTGCTGAGACATATCTAGTTTATGCATCATCTTTTTGAAGAAATATGACCAAGCTAATCTTGTGGGATAAGAGAAAAAAGAACACTAAGATACTTATCCTAGTACACATTTAATGTGTGTAGCTCATTTGATGTGCTAACAAAAGGAGTTGTCTCTACTTTGTTACCTTTACCGATGATCAGTCATGGTATGGGTAAGTGTATGAGATACAAATCTAAAATTTTTAAAAAGTTCAAAGAATTCAGATGTAAAGTAGAAAAGTAAATCAAAAATTTCTAAAGATACTTCGATCAGATCGAGGATGCAATACCAAAAAAAAATTTTTTTGATTATCTCATAAAATGGTATAGTTTTGTATTGGACCCCTCTTAGTATATCTCAGCTCAACGAGATAATTAAGAAGAGTTATAGGACTATATGAGATGTTGTCTGATCCATGATGAAATTCATTAATTTATTTTGTTTCTTTAGGGACATGCTTTATTTCTATAGAATTGAATTCTCTCTAAATCTATTCCTATCACACTATATGAGATATGGCATGGTGAGAACTGAATTTTGATTATTTCAAAATCCAAGGACGTCCAGCCTGTGTTAAGGACAGTAGGTGGATGTGTTAGAGGATAGGTCCATAAAGCTCATCCTAAATGAATTTGGGATACTACTTTTTTTCTGAAAGGATTACAATGTGATTGTGACCCAACATGCTATCTTCTTGGAAAATTATTTAACCAAGATAAAGCAGTGGGAGGAAAGTCTAACTCGAAGAAAGTGTCTTTGAAGAGCAGCGAGCCTTGAGACCTAAAGAATCTATTCATCATGAGCCAGTATATATAAATTTCTCCTCCATCTCGTACATATAGTAGGATCTCCCATCCTCTCGAAAGGTATTTAGGTATGCTTAATAGAGGATGTAGAGAAAAATTATTTCTCATAGGAGATAGAGAACATAGAGATGATCTCAGAACCTACAATGAGGCGATGTTAGACATCGACTCCAAAAAAAAGATGTGAAATAGCTTTCCTGACTAGATAATTTTTGAAGATTTCTGTATAGAATTGCTTATAAATTTCACTTCTCGAGATAGGAGATCACAAAGTCTGTAATAATTTTGGAGTTGGAATATTCATTTCGATGATATAATCAAATTATTTGATCAAAAATGAGAAATTATGTGTTTCCAAAATGATCAGTGAGAGTATCTAATATTGACATCAGTTAAGATATGGTTGTATATAGAATTCTCCATGAAAGACATAAAGTAAGCATCCTATATTCTGAGAATATAAAGATTTATAGAGATAGATGCAATTGGATGCTTGTATTTTCATAAATAAAGTACAAAAAGTAGATGCTGAAAGGGTTCGACATAGAAATCTCAAAGAGAGGTCTACTACCCTCTTGGGTATAGATATATTGTTGGGTTTTGGTGGCATAGTGGAAGGGTTAGGTATTTAAAATTTTCATTCAAAACACCCGATGCACCGAAAACCCTAATATCCAAAAATCCTTGACTATAATAATCAAAGTACAATAAATTAAACTTGGATAAGAAGAATATCTGTAGTGCTAATCTTAATTTTCATGAGGTATCTAAGTATCCGTCCTCCAATGGTGATCCACACAGAAATTAGACCAAAGACAATGCTCCTCCTTCACCTTGCTTCAAGAGTTCAACCCCAAGAACTTGACTAGCCCTATACCGGTCAGATTTCACCAAGAACCTAACTCAACCCTCTTAGACCTTCCTCTGGACTTCTGATTCTCCTTCTTTAGAACCCTCACAACTCTTGTTAGGACCAGATAAGGCTTTGTTTTAAATCCCAAAGTCTTGTCCTAAAACTAAAATAGGTTGTAAGAAAGAAGGGAGAGCTACGAAGAGAAATTGGAAATCTTTTCTGAATGCATCGGATACTCTGCACCTAGACCTTTTTATAGCCATCAGAGGGCCACTAAAATGGGAGGGATACATCTTATCCAAGAGGCTTATCTGATCAAATTATTAGAGATAAGATTTCCTTCAAGTAGAAGGACTCTTATCACTGATACACTGATTTGCACCTGCACCTGCACGCACGACCAGAGAAGGTATATTTTTGCATCCCTTCTCAAATTAAAAAAATTCATAAAAATCCATGTGGATAGGGTACTCATTTCTAATTTCAGAAAACTTGATAAGGTGATAAAAATCTCACAGAAAGATGTTATTCTCGCACCTTTTCATGTGAGTAATGATCACTGCATGTGCGTGCATGCAAGAGAAGTTTTAGCATCCGCTTGGCCATCAGATAAGTCTGAAAAAATTTTAGTAAAGTCACCAAAAATAGCTCATCAAATATGAAATATTATCAAAAGAAATTATTCTAATTTGAATAAGTTTGATTAGGAGAAAGACTCTCCAAAACACAGAGAGATGCGATGCTTCATCACGCACGTGCAAGAGACCCTTCTCGTTTCCAATTTTTCTCTACCCCAAATAATCTCAAAAAAATCCATCTCAAAAAAATCCATCTCATACTTTGAGATGTGCACCAAAGGATAGAGAGTGATGTGGGCTAATACATACATCTTAATCCCATGCTAGAAGGATTATTTCTTCTGCTCATGCCAACACGCACACGCAAAACCTGTTTTGCGCCAAGAGTCCTTCACAATTTGGACTCTTCATATATGGCATTAACATGGGATTAGATGCCTCATTTTGGGATGCTTCTAGATGGCATGACTTGACCTAAATGCTCACTAAATTGAGCTAGCTAATTAGCAAGGGATGAGACCAAATTGATCTCCAAAAGAGTTAGAGTTTCTACACATACTAGCATGCTTATCGGAACCCTGATTAAATCCAAAATTTCAATCAATCTTTTTCAAAAGAGTCTTTGACCAATTTTTATATGTATATGACCCATTGGATTTTACATCTAGTCAGTAGTAGGTCTGGATGCAAGTTGATCGAATTTGATTAGATTTCAATCTAACTAATTTAGGTTCAAACGAGCTAACCCGAGTTCAACAGTTAGAATCCTTTCTAATTGGCGATCGAATTAAACTCTTTAATTCATTCAAACCTACAAGTCAAGATTGATGTCTAGCAATGTATCATGACTACCTAGAAGATATAAAATTTTATAAAAATATCAAATATATTCTTCAGTGGTAAGTTACCATGTAATTTAATCTTTCGATCATCCCTGCACCCTGAATATATTCATGAGCATGGAACCATGTCAAACTCAAGCACATATTCATATCGATTCTCGATTAACCAATGATGACTCCAATGAAGAAGCATTAAAAAATTTTTCTAATCTCCTTTCTGCTTTTGGCCAAAAGATTTTTTTCGAGTCATCTAAGATTACGAATACATAAGATGCGATCTCCTCTTACTAGGAGTGATCGATTCTATGTTGACCTACTCACAATCTTCATACACACTCCACCATATCTAGAATACCCCATACATATCTCAATGTCATGCCTGGATATGAATCAAAAAATGAATTCATGTGCATAAGATTTCATGGTGGTCTCAGGTCTAATGATCACTTGCATAAATCTCACTTAGAGAACCTTCTTTAACATACAAGTAAGGCTTCCATAAGATGTTCCCTTTCATTGAGTCAATTCAGTAGACTCATTTCTCAAATGAGCATCCACATCCTTGTATTAGTATCCAATACATAAGTGGTTAGTGAGATCTGCTACCCTCTCTGTCGAGCATACATAAGATGTGCTAGTCTATCCGAAATATTGATCCCTGACTCAATGCTCTGACGTTCAGAAATATTTAAGATTAAGATTTTAAGATTTTAGGTCTCACTAGCATGACCCATTCATGTCTCTTAAAACTATTGCTCTAATCTTTGAGGTTCATAATAATCTTAAACATAATAAGATGCAGCTAAAATGATGAATCAATGTCTCATTTAATAAATATCATTACATGAGTTGAAAAGTTACAAAAAAAAAATCCCATCGCAATACACTCGTGATTGGCTTATAGGGCACTCTTCTTTCAATCTCCCACTTGTACTAAAACCGATCACCTTTGCATCTCATAAAATTAAAATGGTGATTATATAGCTACTGTGGTATGGCCTTAGTGAATGGGTCTGCTATATTGTTCTTTGTGTCAACTCGTTCAAGGATAACATCTTGTCTCTCTACAATTTTTCGAATGAGGTGGAAGCATCTGAGGATGTGCTTGGATCTTTGATAAGACCTAGGTTCCTTAATAGCCCTAGTGTTATCATAATAGAGTGACACCGATCCTTCAATCTTAGGAACAACTCTTAATTTCATGATGAATTTCTTCATCTAGACAGCTTCCTTAGTGGCTTCACTAGCAGTAATGTACTCTACCTCAATAGTTGTGTCAGTTACTGTCTACTACTTAAAACTCTTCCAACTCACTACCCTACCATTTAGGATAAACATATATCCTGATATTGACTTGCTATCATTCAGATCAGATTAAAAACTAAAATTTGTATATCCCTCTAGTTCCAACTCTGATCCTTCTTCATATATGAGAAAAATATCTTTAGTCCTTCTTAGGTACTTTAAAATATTTTTTATAGCTTTTCAATGATCCTCCTCTGGATCAGTCTGAAATCAACTAGCTATGCCTAAAGTATAAGCTACATCAAGTCTGGTACATAGCATGGCATACATAATTGATCCCATAGCTGAAGTATAAGGGATTTCATTCATCTTTTTCCTCTCTTCTGATGTCTTAAGACATATTTTCATAGAGAGATGTATACCATGACTTATAGGCAGGTATCCTCTCTTACTTGCCTCCATATTAAATCTCTTTAATATGAGATCTATGTATCGAGACTGGGGTAAGCCTAACATCCTTTTAGATCTATCTCTATAAATCTTTATACCTAGTTTATAGGATACTTCACCCAAGTCTTTCATGAAAAACTTATTCGATAGCCAAGCCTTGACCGATTGCATCATTAGGATATTATTTTCAATGAGCAATATGTCATTGATATATAGAATCAAGAAGATGATAGCACTCCTACTTATCTTCTTATACACACATGGTTCATCCTTATTTTTGATAAATCCAAACTCTTTGACTATCATATCAAATTGGATGTTCCAGCTCCTCGAAGCCTGCTTCAATCTATAGATGGATCTCATTAGCTTGTATACTTGATTTGCCCTCCCACTTGAGACAAATCTCTCTAACTGAGTCATATAGACCTCTCCTTTAGATTCTCATTAAGGAAAGCAGTCTTGACATCCATCTGTCAAATCTTATAATCGTAGTATATTGCTATAGCAAGCAAAATTTGGATGCATTTGAGTATAGCTACTGGTGAGAAGGTTTCATCATAGTCAATTCCTTACCTTTATCTGAAACCCTTCACCACAACCTAGCTTTGTAGGTTTCTAGTTGACCATCTACTCCTATCTTCTTCTTAAAGACCCACTTGCATCCTATTGCAGTCACACCCTTAGGCACATCAACTAAAGTCCACACTTGGTTAGTGTACATTGAGTCCATCTCAGATTTCATGGATTCCAGCTATCTGTCTGAATCTCTACTCATGACAGCTTTCGAATAGATCAATGGATCATCATCCTGAATGATGTTGATCGAATTATCATTTTTAATGATAAAATCATATCTCAAAGGTGCTTGACATACTCTATCTGACCTTCAGAGAGGAGGTGTGTATTATGAATGTACCTCATCCCTGGGTACTTCTGATTGAGGATCTTCTTATGGTTCAACCACAGGTATTTCTGGATCAGTTTGTAGATTCTAAACTTCCATAAGTTCAATATTCCTCCCACTACCTCCCTCTTAGATAAATTCATTTTTCAAGAAAGTGGCATACCTATAAATAAATATCTTTTGTTCAGTAGGGTGGTAGAAATAGTATCTATTAATTTCTTTAGAATATCCTACAAACCTACACTTGTCTGATCTAGCACTAAGCTTATATCCAAAAATATTTTTGACATAAGTAAGACAGCCCTAAATCTTAAGATGTTTAAGATTAAGCTTTCTTTCCTTCTATATCTCATATAGTGTGCTTACAACAGACTTTGAAGGTACCCTGTTTAATATATATGTGGCAGTCTCTAGGGCATATCTCCAGAAATATATTGAGAGATCAGTGAAGCACATCATGGACTGCACCATATCCATCAAAGTGCTATTCTTCCTTTCTGTTACACCATTTAACTGGGGTGTATAAGGAGAGGTCCATTCAGAGAGAATACTTTACTTTTAAGATGATCAAAAAATTCACTAGATAAGTATTCTTCTTTTCAATCAGATCGAAGAATCTTAATACTTTTTTAAATTTATTTTTCAACCATACTTTGATACTCCTTCAACTTATCAAAGGCTTTAGATTTATATTTCATAAGATACACATATCCGAACCTTGATAGATCATCTGTAAAGTTGATAAAATAGGAGTATCCTTCTTTGGCCTGAGTTGTCATCGATCCACATACATTTGTATGTACCAGGGCTAACAACTCATTGCCCTCTCTCCATGTCCAGAAAATGAAGTCTTGCTCATCTTACCTATAAGACAAAATTCACAAGTTTCTAATGATTCATAATCATACGGATCAAAGAATTCTTCTTTATATAACTTGTTTATCCTTGACTCACTAATATAACCAAGGCGACAATGCCAGAGATATATGATATTCACATCTTCTCTCTTTTTTTTCATATTTTTTTTAATATGAAAAATATTTTTATTGAGTGCAAGAATTAAAAGATTGTTATCAATATAACTATTATCATAAAATTCATTAGAAAAAAAAATGGAGCATCCATTTTCCATTAGCCTTATGTCATAACTTTGTTTTAACAACAAAGAATAGAAATAACGTTTCTAATGACTTTTGACATGTAATAATAGTCTTTCAATTTTTAAGTTTTATCCAAAGGCAAATCAAGCATACAGGTTCTCACAGCCTCTGTGCTAATGGACTTTCCACTTGCGCCACAAAGCTTAAAATCATCTTTTTTTAGACCTTTGATATTTTGTAGTTACTGTAATGAATTACAAATATGCGGTCCATAGACGATATCTAATACCTAAGTATCAGAGTCTAAGCCACTCAACAAAAAATAGGTCAGTATTATATACACATCTTTTGGTGCTACACTTACACCCTACTTCAAACTTGCAAGATAATTCTTGCAATTATTCTTCTAATATTTATATTTGCTATAAAATGAATAGATAATATTCATGTAGACATATTTTGCCTTCTCATTATTACTGATTAATCTAAGATCAGAAATATCCAGAACATCAGAGTTCTTTTCTAATACAAGCCTAATTTGCAAGTTTTTCAACCAATCCACATAGTTGAGATCGGTCAACATATTTTTACTCATAGATTCATGTAGTAAAAATAAAGAAGCCATAATATAGATTTAAATATATATAAATAAAAAATAATAGTATAAGCAGACCACTCATATTAAACATGCATAACTAGATGAGATCTTTTTGAAGGAAAGAGAAACTATTTCTCTTCAGAAGGCCCAATTACATTTAAAATTTTTTCTATTCATCTACATGATTAAAGATCAAATTTTTACCTAAATAGCAATGAAACCAGAGGTCAAATTTCAAATAATTTGATATAAACTTTTATGGAGGCCTAGATGTGCAGATCTCTACTTCGCATGCACGTCAGACGCCGCAAGAAAGCAGGATGAACTCCAATCCAATCGCCTTCACAATCCAATCAAATGAGCAAGAAGATGTACTGGTGTGACACCTTATACCAGTAGGTGGGACATCCAAAAAAGATCCACGTCCAAGGGAAGAGGGGCGGCACCAAAAGGTAAGAGACCAGGGGAAGAAGAAGGCTCTTCTCTTCTCACGCCTCTCTCTCTCTTTCTCTCTTCTCTCAATCTAATTTATTTGCTATGCATCCATAGGTAGAGATCCTCTTTATTTATAGATAATTTTTATCATCCAATAAGTATAAGAGTCCTAACTCAAATTTGATTTGAATCAGTCCAATACTCATGAAAGAAGGATTCCGACATGAGATAGAATTGCCATCACATATGACAACCAATTTGCACCTACTCCCTCACCCACATGAGACACCCCAAACTAGCACTATTCTAGGTGTTGGCCATGTTGGATTTTGGTGACATAGTAAAATATAGATTTTAAAATTTTTAACATACATTCAATAAATAAAAATAAAGTTTAACAATCAAACTCAACCATCGAAACTCAAAACCCTAGGAACCCCTTAATGATTAGAATCAACCCACAAAAATATGCATATCAGGAGAAGATCAGAAGTCATATACCACCATGAAGATGATGAACTAGTGATTTTGAGATCTCCATGAGACTCCAAAGTAAAAGTCCTCTAATGGTGATCCACACAGGATTGATCAGGGCCCTTCCCAACTCGACATGGTGCTGTAGCCTTCTTCCTAAGTGCACTGCCAATCATCCTTCATGAGAACAGGTTGCACCAACATTTGTATGCCTTCATGACCTCCACTAATATCACTCCAAGAACCCTTTCCCAAAGTATCACACCATATAAAATAAATCAGATGTTCAACACTTGAACAACCTGATTTTTGGACAAGCATCATATGCTTTCCAATTTCATTCTCCTTTTCTTTCCATTTTCTCTCACTTTTCTCATATATTTTTCCAAACTTTTTCTTGTCTTTATCCTCTCATTCTCACACCTAAAACCCAGCCAAAATAGGATGTAGAAACCAAGTGCAGCACCCCCTATTTATAGGAAAATATGGGCGACACCATGGGACGTCAACTCTTGGCATCCCTTAATTATTACATGCCTCCAATTAATTTTTAGCATGAAATCTCATGGGTTAAGATGTGGAAAATGAAGTCTTTCATCTGTAGAAGGACTCTTCCTCTACCAAAAAAAATTTGAATGCCATAACATGGCCATGGGAGATGGATTGGCGTGGAAGATGTAGAGTCCATACCATTATGGACTCTTCCACAAATTCATCACAGAAAAGGGGCGTCCCTTCAAATATTTGATGTGGAGTTCCTTCCAAGAGGACTCTTCATCCTCTTTCACACCAACATATCCCAAAGGCCATCATATGGCATGTGGGATTAAAGGAATGCATGCAATGAAAGGAAGAAATCAAGAGTTCTTAACATTTAAGATTCTTTCATAAATACCAAAAATATGTGACATCCCATTATTATTTGATGTTCAAATTCCTTCCAAAAGAAGGACTCTCCTTCTTATTCCATGCTTAGAAATCCCAATGGACATCAGATGGCATGTGGGATTACGAAATGTGTGGAGAATTTGGTAAGAAATTTAAGAGTAAAGGAGGACTCCTCTTCTCCAATGCCAAATTAAATGGGGCGTCCAATTTATTGGGCATGTGGGTTGACATGGAGGAGGCTGGTTCCACATGGAACACTTCCAAAAAACTAGGTAAAACTATTTAATTAATTAGATGGTTCAAACCCAATCATATTTGGTCAAGGCAACAAGTCTAGGTTAGCACAAATACCTTTGCATTGAACCCAATTAGGAACTTGGGTTAATTCATGTGCTAGCAATTCAATTAACCCATTAAATTTATAATAAATTCAAATTAATTGGATCAAGATTAAATTTTTATTGTATGTGATCCATTGGGTTTCAAATCTAACCAGCAGTGGATCCAAACACTCGACATAGCCCTAATCCGATTGGATTAGGTCAGCTCAAGAGTCCCAATCAACTAGGACTCTTCCTAATTGATTCTTGAATTAAACTCATTTAATTATATTGAGTATACAAGTCAAGATTGACGTCGGGTAATATGTCATGACTATTCAAAAGATTTAAAATTTGATAAAAATATCAAAATTATCTTTTCATGGTGAGTTATCGTGCAATTCAATCCTTCAATCACACAACATCCCAGAAAGGCCATGAGTATGAAAATATGTCAAACCTAACCATATGTATCTTGATCAGATGATGATGACTTGATTGATGAATCAATAAAAACTATTTTTACTATTCATCTCTACTCTGGCCATAGACTTTCAGAGTCATCATCCTATGAGATCACATATAATGTTCTCTCCTCTTACAAAGAGTGACCGATTCCTTGTTGACCACTCACAACCTCTATGCACACTTTGTCATACTCAGAATATCTCACACATATCTCAAAATGGTGTGCTAGGAAATAAATCAAAGTAAGGGTCCATGCACATAAGGTACCATGGTGATCGTAGGTCAAAAGATCACATGCACCACTCCCACTGAAGAACTATCTGTTGATATGCTGTAAGGCTCCATTAGATATTCTTTCTACGGGTCTGTCCAGTGAACTCATTCATTAATGAGCACCAATATCCTTGTATTAGTATCACCATATAAGTGGTTGTGAGATCAACCATCCTCTCCATCAAGCATACATAGGATGTACCAATCTTACCGAAGTCATCGATCTCTGACTCGATGATCTGACGATTGAGAATATTTTAGATTGGAGCTATCAAGATTTTAGATCTCACTGGCATAATCTCATCATGATCCTAAAATCATTGTCCTAATCTATAGGGTTTATCATAATCATATAAATATGATGCAGCAAATGATAAAATATAATACCTCATATAAATAAAAAAACTAATGCCATGCAAATGAGCAGGAACATAATAAAAAAATATCCCATCACATTTCCATGCGATTGGCTTGTAGGGCACTATTCTTTCAATCTTCCACTTGCACTAAAGCTAATTCTCTTTGTACCTGATTCCTATGCAATCAGGATGGCGATTACACAGTTGCTGTATATGGCTTAGTGAACTGGTCCATTATGATGTTCTTAATATTAACTCATTTTTAAATCACAAATGATGTGAAAGTACCTAGGATGTGTGTGGGTACTCGGTGAGACGACATCCAACTTAGTTATGAACCTTTTATTAGGCAGCTTTTTTTGGCAATCTTTAGTGACAATAATTAATTGAAACTAATACAGTTTGCTGTTTGAAACTTTTTTAATTCACTGCTTCTTTAGTACTTTTCAAATACTATGAGAATACTTGTCACAATTTTCATAAGATCCTATCATGGATCAGCCCGTAATCAATGATTATGTATGAGGCATAATTCATATCAAGCTTGGTACATTGAATGTATGGGTAAGTAAATACTTTTAAACCCATTCATGTTAAACCCTTTCAATATTAAATTCTATGTACCTAGACTGGGACAAGCCCTGCATCCACTTACACCTATCCTAATAGATGCCAAGTATATTGGATGCTTAACCCAAGTCTTTTTCCATGAAAACTTCTGTGATAAGCAAGCCATTGACCAAGTATAATATCAAAACTACCTTCCCAATAAGCTGTATGTCACCTACATACAAAATCAAGAAGTTAGTGGAACTCTCACTTATCTTCTTGCACACACACACATGGTTCTTCTATATTTGATAAAGTCAAATATTTTGACTATCCCATCAAAAATAGAAGTACCTACTTCTCATAAACTGCCTGAATTCATAAAAGCATTTGCCCTCCCACTAGAGATAATTTCTCTAGATGGTGTATAGCAATAGCAAAAATCTGAATAAGCATCCCTGATAGCAACCCGTTGGGTCATACCCATAGGTGCTTCAACCATAGTCCACACTTGGTTGATGTACAGGGAGTCAATTTCGGATATCAAGATTTCAGACCAATTGTTAGAGTCTCTACTCATAACAATCTCCAAATTGGTCAAGTAAAACATCATTTACAATGATGTATGGTGTACTGCCATTCACAATGACAAACCCATATTTTGAGTGGTACATTATACATTCGGATTGACCTTTCGGTGAGGAGGTATGTATCATTGTCGTGCCTCATCACTGGACACATCTAGTTGAGGATTAACTTGTAGACACTCCACAGATTAAGATAGGATAGTTTATAGGTCTTGAACTTCTTAAGTTCAATTATTCTCCCACTGTCTCCTTTTAAAAAATTTTTTTTTCTAAAAGGTGGCATACCTACTGACAAAACATCTTTTGTCAAGTAGAATGGTAGAAATAGTATCACATACTATTCTTTTAGGATAATCTATATACTTATAAAAATCTGTTCTAGCACAAACTTATGTACATCAACTCTTTTCACATAAGTGGACAACCTGCCTCTTCCTTTTCATATCTCATATGGAGTGCTCGTAACAAATTTTTTTAGTATCTAATTCATACAGTAATTTTTAGGATATTTTTCAGAATGAGCCAATAATATTTGTGAAGCATTTTAGAGAATACATCATATCATATATGAAGTGTCTATCTCTGGGTTGAGATATTATTAGTCTTCGAACATTTATATGTTCAAGATGTAATACCTTATTGCCCTAAGATATGTGACCATCACATATTTATTTCTCATTCTCGTCAATATGAAGAACATCATTGAGTGACATAAACAGAAGACCATAGCCATAAAGTTTATCAGAAGGAGAGTAACTTTTACTCTTAACATTAATTTTAAATCTATGTTACAATAACATAAGAATTAAAATAATATTTTTGATAAATAATGATCTACTAGTTTTTAAATAAATAGGTTCCTACAGCCTTAGCATGAATGGACTATCCATCAGTGCCAAAAGACAAGTAGTCACCTCACTTCAGCTTTATAGATCCTGCAACACTTTGCATACGAAAAACCTATATTAGGTATCACAAACCTAAAAATTCTGAAATTGAAACCCTCAATAATTATTAGTTTGTATCATATACAAACTATTAGCAGATGCAACTTTTGCATCCTACTATTGCTTCATGCTTGCAAGATAATTCTTATAATTTATTGCTCATCAATACTGTAACGATATTAGATACCTATAGTGAAGACATTCTTCACCTACTATTCCTCAACCATTCCTTTAAGTTCGATCATTTTTTTAAAAATATCTTAAGCAATGAATGTAAAGATGCAAATGTGTATATAAGAATATAAAAAGGACTACTCATAATAACATGCACAAGCTAGATCAGGATTTTTATTTAATTATGTCTCCCACTAATTTAATAAATTTCATAGCCCTCAAGTATGAAATTGAGGAATCTTATCATAATGATCCTTAATGGGGCTGAGATTTCAATTCCTCATAAAAAACTTTGTGGATAGCACAACAAGCTCTTATGAGTTCAAGGATAAGTAACTCTTTACTAATTGCATCTCATATAACTCTCAATATAACTTTTACCTCTAAAATACTTATAGCCTTGTGGATAGCACAACAAACTATAGTATTTTAATTATGTTGTATCCTTCAATCCTATATGATCATATCTAGATAATACTATTCTTGTGGATAGTACAACAAGGTAGCACTACCAGAATATGCCATAAGCATCACTAAGTCAACATCATACCAATCACTATAGCCAGCTTTGTAGATAGCACAATAAACTCACTATAATTTTTGATATACTTTATTGACCTAGTATGAGCTAAGTATAATTAGCTTCATTATGCACCAAGACAGTATTAAGTCAGTCTCCACAGCAAGCCTTGTGGATAGCACAACAAATCTACTATGGTTCTAGATATAATATTGACTAGCATGAAGGAAGGCATGGATAGTGTTCTTAACACTTTACCATTATGACTTAATATAATTTAAATGAGAGACTTAGATCTCATGCACATCCTAAACTTTTAATCATGCATCATATGTAATTTAAATTCTAATTTTTTAACTACCAACATATATGAGAATTTCAATACTAACTACCAGCATGTAAGAGCATATATAATGAAAAATAAATAGTTATAGACTTTAAAAAATCATCTGAGCCACAAGATGATCTTAGGGTCTAACCCTAGGTGCAGTATAGATTGAACCATCTCATGATCAATCTTAATGCACCTATGCTCTCCAAATGCTTGGTAGTCCAGTCTTCATCACCATGAAGACTACCATGAATGCTTGATCTTTATTTGAAAATAGAATGAAATAATTTCAATCTGTTCTCAAATAATTTTTTTTTATAATTTTATATTATTATGTAAAAATCTCAATTAATAGTTGAAAATAAAGAAAATAGAGGTACAACTGATAATATAATGCATCAGGGATATCCAGCCCCTATTGCAACTCTTGTAGATGCATTTATATAATCAACTAGCAGGTAAGCATTCATGCATATATCCATCACATAGATATTCCATAGTCCATAAAAAATCAACATAATATTTCATAACAATTATAAAATATTACAACAAACAACTCATGTTATTTCAATTGTGATATCATTCAAACATACGTTAATTATGATGTTCAAAATTATGGGCATAGGACCCATCAAGGATTTTTGATTCAAGTTCAATCCTTGATCCAAAATTAACTTTAAGTTAATCATTTGTCATTGATTTAAGTTGAGTTAACCAATTCTTAGGTTAAACCTAATTCAATTAGGTTAACTCGATTCAGTCACCCATAACTCAAACTCTAATCAAATTAGGTAAATGACAAATTTGATTAACTAAAATTAAACATGGCTTCTAATCAAATTAGAACCATAATTTTTTATTTAATCTATAATCATTAAACTCTAATCATATTAGAATAATGAATTATAGTTAAACCGATCCATCAGCATAAAAATCCTAATCCATTGTCTGATGCATTCTTTTCATGACCAAAATTTTTTGGCCTCATGCATGCCTTAGGCAACAACCAAGATGGTCAACCCATAATGGTGAGTGCTCGATAACAGGTGGTCGGCCCTTGGATCTTAAGTAAATGCCTCAAATGTAAAAACCTTAAGTCTTGACAATGTACATCCATATGTAGCATTTCAAGACCCCCACGCATCATATGCACTGGATTTTAATTCTATCAAAAAATAGATCATAGGATCTAAATTAAACTTATCACACAAGTCTATAAACCTTGGAATTTCATATCCAAAGTTCGATCATGGATCGATAATGATACGATCGTGATGTTATCGTTAGGACACCGTGATTATTAATCTAATTTTGACTTCAATAAAAATTAAAAAAATACATAGAAAGTAGTGAATCGGATTGAATCCATAGAGAAGGCAAGATTTTGATTTAAAATCTTTGATTTTACAAAAGAAAAATAAAATTTTGAAGAAAGTAATTTAAGTCAGAAAATAAAAATTAAAGGTATGAAAAATAAATCGGATACTAAGATCTACTAACTAGATCTTAGCATCTACTTACAATAAAAATAAATAATAGAAATTTAAAAAGTATAAAATAAATCAGGTACTAAGATCTACTAACTAGATCCTAGCATCTACTTATGAAAAATAAAAGATAAAAATTTAAAATATAAAAAAATAAATTTTATATTAATTGAAATTAAAATTCAAGTATAAAGAATTTAAAAAGAATAAAAAAATAAAACTATAACAAAGATCTAAAATTGATCGATCAAGTCTCATCGAGAAGATGGTTGATGACCTCTCCATCTTCCATCATAATCTGTAGAGTAAACTGACTTCTCTCCTTCTTTTTCTTGGATCTCTAAAGCTATTTTATTTTTTTCTATTTTTTTTCTTATTTTCTACTAATTTTTTTTACTCCCAAGATTTATTCCCAGACCTCTTATTTATAGATGAATTTTTCATAATTTTTTGATAGAAAAAGGAGTCCTAAAACCCTTAGAAAATATATTAAACACTTAAAAATTTTCTTGGCCGTCGGATGGAGGTTGGACCACCCATATCTGCCCGAAAAATTAATATTTTAATCTGAATCAAAGTCAGATCGAATGTCAGCTATTCGATCTGGGTTTTGATGAAGTTCTGACCGTCGGATCGCATAGAAGAGTCATATTCAAAGTCGGTAATGTGTCTGGACCGTTGGATCTGATGATCGATGCATTTTTTACTGTTAGATTGCGTAAAAACCCCTCTTATAAATGGACAATGGATGCTGATCATCGGATCTGGGTCAGGATGAATGTCAACTATTGGATCGCACCCAGAATCGTTCTCTCATGTGAGCCATGCCTGTGGACCATAAAACTATTCCCATGGATCGTGCTCTGGCTTTGTGGATCGAGCGGTCAGTCCACCATCCATTGGAGGTAATAAAAATTATTTTTAAGAATATTTTGGCTCAATTTTTGCTTCAATTTTTGTCTAAAAAATAAAAAATATATATATATTAAATTTTTCAAAAATTTTTCATCATTTTGGTGCTTAAATTGCTCAATTGAATTAATATCTATTTTTCATAAATATTCTTTAATTTTATATTTTTTTAAAATTATTTATTTTTATGAGAAAATCTAATTTATTGATGAAATTAGGTTTTTAAGAAGATGTTAATATCATAAATTATAAAAAATACCTACAATAAATACAAAAATATACTACTTATCATGCCTCACCAACTTGAACTTTGCTCATCCTCGAGTAAAAAAAAAAATTTCGAATTAAGTACCGTTTAACTTAAAGTTTCAAATTTTATCAAATAATTTTTAAAAGGGCCACTGATATTCAGTAGAGCATAAGTGAGGTATGTCATTAAGGTATTAATACTAATCAATATAGGAGTTATACTAAGAACACTAAATTTTTTTTTGAATTTTTTCAAATTATTCTTACTTTTATCTGCAAATCATTCACCTTCATATGGACAAGTATATTGTTACTTTCATTCTTCATTTATTGAATCTTTTTTTTCTCTTCATTTTTTTTAATATTATACCACTATTGAATGTCTTAATCTCTTAAGCTTTCTGTTTGACCCATATAGTGAGTTTTTAATCAATGACTTTCAAACCAGATGACTTTAGAGTACTAGATATAGAATACCCCTCGAACCTACTTGCTCGAATCAAACAAGCTACGAGTTAAAACTAGCTTTACAACAAAGCTTCTTTGCCCTTCATACCTTTTGACACGAAACTCAATGCTTGCTTAGGCAAAGAGACCCGATTACTCAGCATGAAGTACTTGAAAACTTTTTTTTAAAAATATTAAATATATGAAGAAATATATAGTTACTTTACACAAGTCCATAAAAAGTTAACTCTTTTTTGATGCTGGTAGAAAAATTTAAAAATGCTCAAAGAAAATTGTTTAAGTTCTAAACTTAACTCTTTATTGAGTTTTCTTAATAGTTGATCTCTCAATATCTCACAAACTCTCTAATTTGTGCATCAATTTTTTTTTAAAAATAGTTGATTTAACTCGATTCTTTAAGTGTAATCAAGTACTTAAATGCTAAATACTAACTTACTTGAGGACTTTAAAAATTTAAAAAAAAAATTATTATCCCCCCTAACTTAATCGACATTATTCTCAATGGAGTAGAAGAAATGAAGGGTGCATTCAAAAAGAAAGAAAAAGAGAGATATCACCTGATCCATAAGTCTTTTCAAAATTGATTCTTCCCCGAACTTAACGAAGATTATTTTCAGATCCCTACAAAAGATATTAAGTAAGACTTGATTAACCTAAAAAAATATAAAAGAAAGCAAAAGCTAAAAATAAAAACTAAAAAATTGGGTTGCCTCCCAAGAAGCGCTAAGTTTACTGTTTTCAGCCAGACCATGCCAATTCTTACCTATCCTGTGTCAAATATTGGATTGATAAATTTCAATAATTTTGGATTGCCAATCTTATGAAGATGGCCTATGATAAATTTTAATATTTTATTATCAATCTTCAAAAAATATTTTACATCCCCCTTCTTAATTTTAAAAAATAATTCATAAATTCATTCACAGACCCTTGTTTATTGAAAATTTCTCCTATTATTGAAAATTTCTCCTATTTGTTTTTCTAAAATGCTCACGAATTGAGATTTTAGGTTAGGAGTTGAGTTTGAAGTAATGGGTACTAGAAGGGTATCTTTTGATTTTAAACATGTGTTCTCAAGTGTAATCAAAGATGACTTCAGTTCTGGAGGAGGTGATGATTCTAGAGTGGAAGAACCGGCTTCTAGGTCTAAAGGGAACGAGACTCTTGATTTATATATCTCAGGTAACTCATCTGCTCTCTTCTTTTCTTTATCCTTTTCACTCAGATACTGGGCTCAGGTTCTTCTATTGGGTTAGTCTCAGTACTAACCTCCTCTTCTAAATTTTTTTTTTGGCTAGCATCAGTACTAGCCTCACTCACCTGGTCTTGGTATGGATCCTTAAGAATCCTATCACTTTTAAGCTCAAAAATTATTTTATCATTTTCAAATTGAGGATTCTTAGGTGGGACATTAGATTGATGACTAGGTCCAGGAGGTTGGTGGATGGGTCGGTCATTTTCAAAATTCGGTATTGGTTCGTTTGGCAATTGACCTAGTTCTCTCCTCATGGTAGATTCAGTTAATTGATCTATTTGTGCTTCTAGCCTAGTGAGGGATTACTGTTGGATCATGATTATTTGTTGCAGTTGGCTAAATCTATCGTCGGCTAGATTGGTCTATTGAGGAGGTGGGTATGGTGGTTGATTGTGATATGGTGGCTGGGTAGGCTGACTAGGCTGACTTCTATTGTTGGCATAATTATGGTATGGTGGCCTACTCTAAAAGTTTTGCACAGAAAGAATTTGGGTCTGAGCCTGAGTCTGTTGGGGTCTCCAAAAAAAATTAGGGTGGTTCCTCCAGCCTGAATTATATGTGTTAGAGAATGAATCATTGACATGCTTGGAGTAACCTTGGACAGCTTGAACTTGTTCTTGGATGAAAGGTGAAAACTATGCAGCCGTAGGACATTCACTAACATGATGGGCTGGGCTAGCACAGATAGAACAAATCTCCTGATAATTAAAAAGTTGTGTGTATTGCACAGGAGATTGTAGATCTAAGGCTAGGCATATATCTATAAAAAGGTCGACTTTATCTAATTTTTGGACTAGCAGGTTCAAATCGACCTCAGGACTAGAGTCAAAATATTTGATCCCATAGAATGATGGAAACATCGATAGATTATAGGTAGAAGGAATAAAATATTCTTTCATCTACCTAGGTGGTTCTCAGAATTTCTAGTCATTTAATTTTTAGGTGTAATATGGATCGGTCATTCAATTTCAGGATTAAGTTCAATTAGGTCAAGATAAAAAATTATACCGTGCATCTATCAGAGTAAACCCTAATGTATGAATGAGTTTGTTTTTTTTTTTTTAAAGAAGAAAAAAAGAGAAGAGAAAGAAAGAGAGAAATTCTAAAGGTGAGATCCTTAAAGAAAGCTCTAGACCTAAAGACGAAAGGTGGGAAGAATTAGTTGTGGTTGAGTGTTAATTGTAATCAAGTTAGCAGATAATTAAACCTAGATACCTATGAATTTCTTAGACCTAACAGTTCTATGTAGAGTGGCTTAGCCTAAATGTAAATTGGGTTTTGTTGGGTATAAAATACCCACAGCCGAAGTCCTCAGCGGAATCGACTACATGACAACTCCGCCCGGACTCCTACGGGAGCCGGGCTCCGTCACCGACAATTTCAACAGCGGGTAGACTCCGCCCGGGCTCCTACGGGAGCCAAGATTCGTCCTCGACTCCAACGGCTGCAGGCAGACTTCGTCCGGACTCCTACGGGAGCCGGACTCCGCCGATAACTCCAACAGCTGCAAGCAGACTCCGTCCGGACTCCTACGGGAGCCGGACTCCTCCGACAACTTCAATCGCAAGTAGACTCTGCCCAGACTCCTACGGGAGCCGGGCTCCGTCCTCAACAACGACTGCTGGTAAGCCCCGTCCGGACTTCTACGGGAGCCAGACTTCGCCTTTAACTTTAGTTGCAGGAAGACTCTGCCCGGACTCTTACGAGAGCCGGGCTTCATCCTCGACTCCAACGGCTACAAGACAGACTGCGTCCGGACTCTTACGGGAGCCGGACTCCGCCGATAACTTCAACCGCAAGTAGACTCCGCCCGGACTCCTACGGGAGCCAGGCTCCATCCTCAACAACGACTGCTGGTAAGCCCCGTCCGGACTCCTACGGGAGCCAGACTTCGCCTTTAACTTTAATCGCAAGAAAACCACGCTCGGACTCCTACGGGAGTCGGGCTTCATCCTCGACTCCAACAGCTGCAGGCAGACTTCGTCCGGACTCCTACGGGAGCCGGACTCCGTCGACAACTTCGACCTCAAGCAGACTTCATCAGGACTCCTACGGGAGCCGGGCTCTGTCCTCAACTCCAACCGCTGGCAAGCCCCTGTCCGGACTCCTACGGGAGCCGGACCTCTCCTTTGACTTTAATTGCAGAGAGACTCCACCGGGACTCCTACGGGAGCCGGGCTTCGTCCTCAACTCCAACAACTGCAAGCAGACTCCGTCCGGACTCCTACGGGAGCCAGACTCCGCCAACAACGTCAACCGCGAGCGGACTCCGCCCGGACTCCTACGGGAGCCGGGCTCCGTCCTCAACTCCAACCGCTGGTAAGCCCCTGTCCGGACTCCGACCGCTGCCGAACTTCAGCCAGCAGATCTGCACTCCCAGGCCACAATCACGGCCATGATCCTGCTCCACTTCCTGCGGTAGATTCCGCACAGCTCCATCACCCCCTGATAGGCCGCAGTAACGGTCGCAACACTGCTCCACTCCCTACGATGGATCCCACGCGGCTCCATTACTACCTGACAGGCCACGATAAACGGCCACGATCCTGCTCCACCTCCTGCAATGGATACCGCACGATTCTCCCATCTGCTGGCAAGACACGACAGCAAACGCCGCCCCACTTCCCGCGGCAGATTCCACGTGGCACGCCCCAGTGATGGCCACGGGTCTACTCCACTACTCTTCACAGCAAATTCTGCCTGACCCTGGGCAGCCCACTACCAGGCGGTTACAAACATCGCCATCAATCCGTTACCTCCTCCGCCTATAAAAAGAAGGACCCAGATATGTTATTCTCTAAGCTCATTTTCTTATATCAAAACTCTGCTAAATTCTCCGTTCGAGCGCTCCATTCTTGTTGAGGCAGAGAACTGACTTGAGCGTCAGAGGGTCTTGCCGGAGCAACCCCACCTCCGGTTTAGACTTCCCTTGCAGGTCCCGGCGGCGACCGCGACTTCCCCGACTCCAGCTTCTCCGGCGCAAACGGATTTTTGCACCAACAGGATTGGCGCTAGAAGGAGGGCTCGAACCTCCGCAGTACCCTTGTTCTTAAAGGAAAGTTCAACGGAGCTGCCTCCGATTGTCTCCTCCGACATCCACTCCTTGTTTCCCCCCGCGGGATCCATGCTCGATGCCTCCGCGTAAGGCATCCACACGACGGTCCACGGCCTCCGCGGCTAGATCTCAGGCTCCGGCCTCCCCTCCTGTTTCTCAACCTCCTCCTCCAGCGGCGGCAGTCGGCGCGGAGCAGTTTGACTTGCTGGCGCAGCAGGTCAGAGGCCTCGTCGAAGCTGTGCAAGCAATGCAGCAGCAGCAGCCGCAGGCGTCAGCGCACCTGGAAAGGGCATCTCCGGAATGCCAGAACCCGACGACGGGGCGGGCCACCTGGGCCAGCCGTCCCGTCCTTCCTGGAAAAACAAACCCGAGGGTAGAGAGCCCTCAATCGGACCACGACTCCACCCCTGGAAGATCTCTACCCCCATTCTGCCAGAGGACCCTCGAGACTCGAAGTCGAGAGGATTTCCTGGATCGGAGGCTCCAGGAGATGAACCGACGGATTGAAGAACTCCGCCATGCGCCCCCCGCATATGGTGAGGATATTTATACTGACCCTCCCTTCTCCCAGATGATCATGCAGGAACCGATCCCGCCAAACTTCAAGCTTCCCCAGTTCGAAAGCTACGACGGGACTTCGGACCCAGTTGATCATCTGGAGGCCTTCCGGACCATGATGCTGCTTCACGGTGCTCCTGATGCCATCTTATACCGGGCTTTCCCATCTACTTTGAAGGGAGCAGCGAGGAACTGGTACTCGGCTTTGAAATCGGGTACCATCTTTTCCTTCGATCAAATGAGCCACCAATTTGTGGCCCATTTTGTCAGTAGCCGGTGCCCACGGAAGGGTTCGAAGTCTCTCATCAACATCAAGCAGAGGGAAGGGGAGTCCATACGGGCCTACATCAACCGCTTCAACATCGCGGCGTTGGAGGTCCGGAACTTGGACCAATCAGTTGCCATGGCCACCCTGAAAGGCGGCCTTCGGAAGAATGATCTTTTGTTCTCCCTGGAGAAGAAGTATCCCAGGGATTTTGCTGATTTGCTAGCTCGAGCTGAGGGATACGCCCGAGCGGAAGAAGCCTTCAAAATGAAGGATGAAGAGACGGCAAGGGAGCGGCAAGCGGGAGATTCGAGTAAGCCCGCAGTTGAGAAAAGACCAAAGGAAGCCCGGCCGCGTTCTCGATCCCCTCTTGGGCATAAGCGCGCCCATACTCCACCTCGGGCACACAGGCAGAGAAGCCCGGACCGTGGGGTTTGGCGGGGTTCCCCACCAGGGAGATTCCACAACTACGCTCCCCTCAACACCTCGAAGGCCCAGGTATTAATGGAGGTCAGGGAGCAGCTCCCTAGGCCGGAGAGGATGCGCACACACCCCGGAAAGTGCAACCCCAACAAGTTCTGCCTCTACCACCGCGACCACGGCCACGACACAAAGGAATGCATCCAGCTCCAGGACGAGATCGAGGAGCTCATTCGGCGAGGTCGACTCGACAGATTCATCCACCGCAGGCCTGAGGGTAGAGGACACCGGCCAAGAGCCCTTCCACAGCCTGAACCGCCGAGAAGGGAGGAGCAACCCGGGGACCGGCCTCCCATCGGGACCATCGACTCCATCACCGGAGGGCCTCAAGGAGAAGCGGGCCACCCGCGACCGTGGAGCTCAGAAAACCTGTAAATGTATCACTTACGATTTCGCCTTGAATCTAATTTTCTTTCTGCTTAACGTGCTCTTCCCACCTGGCGTGGATTTATTATGACTGGATACGACCCCTCTGAACACTTAAAACAGAGTTATGTCAGGAACAGGGGGGACATAAACAAAGTCAAAGGCCCAGTTCTTTTAGACCGGATGGGGGGAGAGGCCTTACAATGTCCTAATGTGCCCCCACAGCCATGTCAGGAATAGGAGGAGAACCTCGTCCTGACATGAGCAAAGTCAAAGGCCCGATTCTTTTAGACCGGATGGGGGGAGAGGCCTTACAATGCCCTAATGTGCCCCCACAGCCATGTCAGGAACAGGAGGAGAACCTCGTCCTGACATGAGCAAAGTCAAAGGCTCGGTTCTTTTAGATCGGATGGGGGGAGAGGCCTTACAATGCCCTAATGTGCCCCCACAGCCATGTCAGGAATAGGAGGAGAACCTCATCCTGACATGAGCAAAGTCGAAGGCCCGGTTCTTTTAGATCGGATGGGGGGAGAGGCCTTACAACGCCCTAAAGCTCCCCCACAACCAAGCCGGGAACAGGAGGAGAACCTCGTCCTGACATGAGCAAAGTCGAAGGCCCGATTCTTTTAGATCGGATGGGGGGAGAGGCCTTACAATGCCCTAATGTGCCCCCACAGCCATGTCAGGAATAGGAGGAGAACCTCGTCCTGACATGAGCAAAGTCAAAGGCCCGGTTCTTTTAGATCGGATGGGGGGAGAGGCCTTACAATGCCCTAATGTGCCCCCACAGCCATATCAGGAATAGGAGGAGAACCTCGTCCTGACATGAGCAAAGTCGAAGGCCCGGTTCTTTTAGACCGGATGGGGGGAGAGGCCTTACAACGCCCTAAAGTGCCCCCACAGCCAAGCCGGGAACGGGAGGAGAACCTCGCCCTGGCTCAAGTAAAGGGGAAGGCTCGGACTCCTACGGGAGCCGGGTTCCGTCCACGATGCCAAGGAAGACTTCACCTGGACTCCTACGGGAGCCGGGTTCCATCCACGACGCCAAGGAAGACTCCGCCCGGACTCCTATGGGAGCCGGGTTCCATCCACGATGCCAAAGAAGACTTCACCTGGACTCCTACGGGAGTCGGGTTCCATCCACGACGCCAAGGAAGACTTCACCCGGACTCCTACGGGAGCCGGGTTCCGTCCACAATGCCAAGGAAGACTTCACCTGGACTCCTACGGGAGCCAGGTTCCGTCCACGACGCCAAGGAAGACTCCGTCCGGACTCCTACGGGAGCCGGGTTCCATCCACAACGCCAAGGAAGACTTCATCTGGACTCCTACGGGAGCCAGGTTCCATCCACGACGCCAAGGAAGACTTCACCCGGACTCCTACGGGAGCCGGGTTTCGTCCACGGCGTCAAGGAAGACTTCACCCGGACTCCTACGGGAGCCGGGTTCCATCCACGATGCCAGGGAAGACTTCACCTGGACTCCTACGGGAGTCGGGTTCTGTCCACGATGCCAAGGAAGACTTCACCCGGACTCCTACGGGAGCTGGGTTCCATCCACGGCACCAAGGAAGACTTCACCCGGACTCCTACGGGAGCCGGGTTCCGTCCACGATGCCAAGGAAGACTTCAGCCGGACTCCTACGGGAGTCAGGCTCCATCCACGACTTCGGCAGCAAGGGTTAATGGTGGCGAAACCCGGCCGCCTAACAAGATCAGATGAAAGGAAAAAGCCCCCTCCCAACGACGTCTACATCAGACAAGTCAAATGACTAGAAAGGTTCAGCAGACAGCAATATTAGTGCAACGTGCGGACGAGGTAACACAAAACACTCTTTTTATTCCATTTCCGATATACACACTACAAGGCCAGGAAGGCCAAGGAAGGAAGCGGAAGCCAGAGTCCAGCACGGAATGCTTCCTGGTACAAACAGAAGTGACCGGGTGAGGGAGTGCTGGCCCGGTCAGAAGGGCCTGGCAGCTCCAAGTCGTACTCCGGAGGAACTCCATACTGAACCCTTATAGAAGGAGTTCCTCCGAGGTCAAGGAACACGGAATGGCACCCGGTGCAAAAATCGAGCGGGGCCCAGCCCCAGATGCAGGTTCGTCCACAGAGACGGGGATCCGGGGGTTTGAGGCAGAAGAGCTCTCAGAACTGCAGGGAGCGGAAGAGCCAGAAGACATTTTGAGTAGTTTCAAAGGGGAGCTCTAAAGGACCCTAAGAAGACGGACAGAATGGGGGAGCGAGAGACCACAGGCTAACTCAGAGGGATGCAAAAAAATAATGACAGAAAAGAAGTCCCTAGGTGATGAGAAGAAGGTTGGCGGTGCTGGAACTAACCTATATCACTCTGAGGGACCTGAGGGACGAAAATAGGAGATGCCTACGGCTCGAGAAGACGCTCACTGAAACAGGGCTCTCGAAGAGAAGGCAGACGCTGGTGAGAACTCAGGAACGGAGTAGGATGCCTAAAGGTGGAAGGATGGGTTTAAATAGACCCTGGGATCCGGTGCCATAATGATCGCGAATCCCCCCAGGCCAGTCCGCATCCGACACGTGTCCCACTCCCCCTGGCAGGCAGCTAAAAGCGGCTGACGGTTGGCAGGATTATAATTGCGTCATACCTAGGCCAGTGTACCTGTGAGAATTTCGAAGCGTCCCCTCATACCGCTCCAATTCGAAAAGACTCCGGCACGCGCACATTTAATGCCGAAATATCTGGGGGCGGCAGTGCGCAGGATCTGAAGGGACGGCTTCGGCTGTGCCCATCTCTCTCTCTGTACTTCCTTCATTTGAAATTCAAACTCGGAAGTAGGGGGACTGGTGTTGGGTATAAAATACCCACAGCCGAAGTCCTCAGCGGAATCGACTACATGACAACTCCGCCCGGACTCCTACGGGAGTCGGGCTCCGTCACCGACAATTTCAACAGCGGGTAGACTCCGCCCGGGCTCCTACGGGAGCCGGGCTTCGTTCTCGACTCCAACGGCTACAGGCAGACTTCGTCCGGACTCTTACGGGAGCCGGACTCCACTGACAACTCCAACAGCTGCAAGCAGACTCCGTCCAGACTCCTACGGGAGCCGGACTCCTCCGACAACTTCAATCGCAAGTAGACTCCGCCCGGACTCCTACGGGAGCCGGGCTCTGTCCTCAACAACGACTGTTGGTAAGCCCCGTCCGAACTTCTATGGGAGCTAGACTTTGCCTTTAACTTTAGTTACAGGAAGACTCCGCCCGGACTCTTACGGGAGTCGGGCTTCATCCTCGACTCCAACGGCTACAAGACAGACTGCGTCCGGACTCTTACGGGAGCCGGACTCCACCGACAACTTCAACCGCAAGTAGACTTTGCCCAGACTCCTACGGGAGCTGGGCTCCGTCCTCAACAACGACTGCTGGTAAGCCCCGTCCGGACTCCTACGGGAGCCGGACTTCGCCTTTAACTTTAATCGCAAGAAAACCACGCCCGGACTCCTACGGGAGCCGGGCTTCGTCCTCGACTCCAACGACTGCAGGCAGACTTCGTCCGGACTCCTACGGGAGCCGGACTCCGCTGACAACTTTGACCTCAAGCAGACTTCGTCTGGACTCCTACGGGAGCCGGGCTCCGTCCTCAACTCCAACCGCTGGTAAGCCCCTGTCCGGACTCCTACAGGAGCTGGACCTCTCCTTTTACTTTAATTGCAGAGAGACTCCACCCGGACTCCTACGGGAGTCGGGCTTCATCCTCAACTCCAACAGCTGCAAGCAGACTCCGTCCGGACTCCTACGGGAGCCGGACTCTGCCAACAACGTCAACCGCTGGCGGACTCCGCCCGAACTCCTATGGGAGCCGGGCTCCGTCCTCAACTCCAACCGCTGGTAAGCCCCTGTCCGGACTCCGACTGCTGCCGAACTTTAGCCAGCAGATCTGCACTCCCAGGCCACAATCACGGCCATGATCCTGCTCCACTTCCTGTGGTGGATTCCGCGCAGCTCCATCACCCCCTGACAGGCCACAGTAATGGTCGCAACACTGCTCCACTCCCTACGACGGATCCCACGTGGCTCCATTACTACCTGACAGGCCACGATAAATGGCCATGATCCTGCTCCACCTCCTACAACGGATACCGCACGATTCTCCCATCCGCTGGCAAGACGCAACAGCAAACGCCGCCCCACTTCCAGCGGCAGATTCCACGTGGCACGCCCCAGTGATGGCCACGGGTCTACTCCACTACTCTTCGCAGCAAATTCCGCCTGACCCTGGGCAGCCCACTACCAGGCGGTTACAAACGTCGCCATCAATCCGTTACCTCCTCCGCCTATAAAAAGGAGGACCCAGATACGTTATTCTCTAAGCTCATTTTCTTATATCAAAACTCTGCTAAATTCTCCGTTCGAGCGCTCCATTCTTGTTGAGGCAGAGAACTGACTTGAGCGTCGGAGGATCTTGCCGGAGCAATCCCACCTCCGGTTTAGACTTCCCTTGCAGGTCCCGGCGGCGACCGTGACTTCCCCGACTCCAGCTTCTCCGACGCAAGCGGATTTTTGCACCAACAGGTTTATTCTCACTTCTTTCAACTAGTCAAGTAAGAGGTAGGGTCATGGGGGTCCCCCCGTTGCTTGCCTTAGACACCAATTGAATTGGTCAAGTAAGCTAACGGAACCAATTAAATAACCATGAGTCCACTTAGGCTGAGCCTTTGTAACCTCTTACCTTAGATACCAGTTTTAGGGATGAGTCTGAATTTACTTTGCACTTGACTTTACCACAATACTCAAACTAAACTCAATTGATTCTAGGGGCCAATGTCTACTTGATTTTAGTTAGGTTTGGGTTAATTCGAGATGCTGGTTGGTTATTTTTAGACTAAGAAAGGGTGATAAAATCTCCACCTTATCTTGTTATGGATGCTGCCCTTAAATTGATTTGAGATGAATATGCATAATCAATTTCAAACAAGGGGGTTCTATGCAACTAAATTAGATGCATAAAATTAATCAAACTTGAAAGCTTACCTTGTCTCCAGTAATCACCAAAAGAAATTCTAAGATGATGAATGCTTCTAACAATTAAGTTTCTACTCTTATCATGTAATTTTTATTAGGTTTATGTGGGTGAATTTTAAGTTAATTTAAATAAATAGTAATTAATACTAAAAAAAATAATTAGGGTTAGGGTTAGGATTAATCTCATCAAGTAAAATTGAAAGCTTTCTATCTCTTTTTTAATTTTTTTTCTTTTTTTTCTATAAAAAGATTAAAAAAATAAAAAAAATTAGTAAGCTATATTCATAAAAAAATCAAAAAAATCAAGCATTAAAATTGATGCCTTCCCCGACAATGGTGCCAAAAATTGATATAGTCCTCGACAATGGCGTCAAAAATTGATACGATCGTGATGTTGTCGTTAGTACACCATGAGTCGGATTGAATAAAAATTCAAAAAAAAATTTGCATAGAAATTAAAAACTACATAGAAAGTAGTGAGTCGGATTGAATCCACAGAGAAGGTAGGATTTTGATTTGAAATCTTTAATTTTGCAAAAAAAATAAAATTTTGAAGAAAGTAATTTAAGTTAAAAAATAAAAATTAAAAGTATGAAAAATAAATCAGATACTAAAATCTACTAACTAGATCCTAGTATCTATTTGTAATAAAAATAAATAATAAAAATTTAAAAAGTATAAAATAAATCGGGTACTAAGATCTACTAACTAAATCCTAGCATCTACTTGCAAAAAAATAAAAGACAAGAATTTAAAGTGCAAGAAAATAAATTTTATATTAATTAAAATTAAAATTCAAGTATAAAAAATTTAAAAAAAATAATAAAAAATTAAAACTATAACAAAGATCTGAAGTTGATCGATCAAGCTTCGTCGGAAAGATGGTTGATGATCTCTTTGTCTTCCGTCATACTCCGTAGAGTGAATTGATTTTTCTCCTTCTTTTTCTTGGATCTCTAAAGCTATTTTATTTTTTTTTCTATTCTTTTTCTCACTTTCTACTAATTTTTTCTACTCCTAAGACTTATTCTTGGACCCCCTATTTATAGATAAATTTTTCATAATTTTTTGGTAGGAAAAGGAGTCCTAAAACCCTTAGAAAATGTATTAAACACTTAAGAATTTTTCTGATCGTCGGATGGAGGTTGGACTGCCCAGATCTGCCCGAAAAATTAATATTTTAATTCGAATCAAAGTCGAATTGAATGTCAGCCATTCAATCTGTATTTTGATGAAGTTCTACCCATCGGATCATACAGAAGAGTCCTATTTAAAGTCAGCAACGTGTCTAGACCGTTGGATCTGATGATGGATGTGTTTTCAATCGTTAGATTGCACAAAAATTTCTCTTATAAACTGACAATGGATGCTGACTGTCAGATCTAGGTCGGGATGAATGTCAATCATTAGATCGCACCCAAAATCCTTCTCTCACTGTGACCTACGCCTGTGGATGCGAAACTATTCTCGTGGATCGCACTTTGGCTCTGTGGATCGAGCGACCGGTCCATCGTGCATCGGAGGTAATAAAAATTATTTTTAAGGATATTTTGGTTTGATTTTTGCTCTAATTTTTATCTAAAAAATAAGAAAAAATATGCATTAAATTCTTCAAAAATTTTTCATCATTTTGGTACTTAAATTGCTTAATTAAATTAACATCTATTTTTCATAAATATTCTCTAATTTCATATTTTTTTAAAATTATTTATTTTTATAAGAAAATCTAATTTATTCATTAAATTAGATTTTTAAGAAAATGTTAACACCATAAATTATCAAAAATATCTACAATAAATATAAAAATATATCACTTATCATATAATACTTTTATCATTAATAAAAATACTTCAAAATCATCAACTAAACACCAATCAGAAAAACTAATTTTGACATAGTTTAAACTGGATCAAATCCATATCACAAAAATAACATGAAATTTGACTGAACCTATCAAGGGTGGTTCTGATACCGCTGTTGTATTCTAGTGATGCAATAGAATATAGATTTCAAAATTTTTAACATACATTCAATAAATAAAAATAAAATTTAACAATTAAACTCAACCATCGAAACTCAAAATCTTAGGAACCCCTTGATGATTACAATCAAACCACAAAAATATGCATATCAGTAAAAGATCAGAAGTCATATACCACCATAAAGATCATAAACTGATAATTTTGAGATCTCCACGAGACTCCAAAGCAGAAGTCCTCTAACGGTGATCCACACAGGATTGATCAGGGCCCTTCCCAACTCGACATAGTGCTACAGCCTTCTTCCTAAGTGTGCTGCCAATCATCCTTCACAAGAACAGGTTCCACCAATACTTGTATGCCTTCATGACCTCCACTAGTACCACTCTAAGAATTCTTTTTCAAAGTATCACACCACACAAAAATAAATCAGATGTTCAACACTTGAACAACCTGATTTTTGGACAAGCATCACATGCTTTCCAATTTCGTTCTCCCTTCTTTTCCATTTTCTCTCACTTTTCTCTTACATTTTTTCAGACCTTTTCTTATCTTTATCCTCTCATTCTCATGCCTAAAACCTAGCCAAAATGGGATGTAGAAACCAGGTGTAGTGCCCTTTATTAATAGGAAAATATGGGCGACACCATGGGACGCCAACTCTTGGCATCCCTTAATTATTACACACCTCCAATTAATTTTCAGCATGGAATCCCATGAGTTAAGACATGGAAAATAAAGTCTTTCATCTACTGAAGGACTCTTCCTCTACCAGAAAAAATCTGAATGCCATAATATGGCCATGGGAGATGGATTGGCATGGAATATGTAAAGTCCATACCATTATGGACTCTTCCACAAATTCATCACACAAAAGGGGCGTCCCTTCAAATATTTGACATGGAGTTCCTTCCAGGAGAAGGACTCTTCATCCTCTTTCACGCCAACATATCACAAAGGCCATCATATGGCATGTGGAATTAAAAAAATGTGTGCAATGAAAGGAAGAAATCAAGAGTTCTTAATATTTAAGACTCTTCCATAAATACCAAAAATATGTGGCGTCCCATTATTATTTGGTATTCAAATTCCTTCCAAAAGAAGGACTCTCCTTCCTGTTCCATGCCTAGAAATCCCAATGGACATCAAATGGCACATGGGATTAAGAAACGCAAGGAGAATTTGGTAAGAAATTTAAGAGGAGTAAAGGAGAAGAACTCCTCTTCTCCAATGCCAAATTAAATGGGGTGTCCAATTTATTTGGGCCTGTGGCTTGATATGGAGGAGGCTGGTTCCATGTGGAACACTTCCAAAAAACCAGATAAAACTATTTAATTAATTAAATAGTTCAAACCCAATCACATTAGGTCAAGGTAATAAGTCTATGTTAGCACAAACACCTTTGCACTGAACCCAATTAGAAACTTGGGTTAATTTATGTGCTAGCAATTCAATTAACCCATTGAATTTATAATAAATTCAAATTGATTGGATCAAAATTAAATTTTTATTATGTGTGACCCATTGAATTTCAAATCTAATGAGCAGTGGATCCAAACACTCGATATAACCCTAATCTGATTGGATTAGGTCAGCTCGAGAGTCCTAATCAACTAGGACTCTTCCTAATTGATTCTTGAATTAAACTCTTTTAATTCTATAGAGTCCACAAGTCAAGATTGATGTCTCATAATGTATCATGACTATTTGAAAGATTTAAAATTTAATGAAAACATCAAAATTACTCTTCCGTGGTGAGTTATCGTGCAATTCAAACCCTCAATCACACAACATCCCGAAAAGGTCATGGGTATGAAAATATGTCAAACTCAAATATCTAACTATATGTATCTCGATCAGATGATGATGACTCGGTTGATGAACCAGTAAAAATTATTTCTATTGTTTATCCCTGCTCTGGCCAGAGGCTTTCAGAGTCACCATCCTATGAAATCACCTAGGATGTTCTCTCCCCTTATAAGGAGTGGCCGATTCTTTGTTGACAACTCACAACCTTCATGCACACTTTGCCATACCCAGAATATCCCACACACATTTTAAAGTGGTGTGTTAGGGAATAAACTAAAGTAAGGATTCATGCACATAAGGATCCATGCACATAAGGTATCATGGTGATCTCAGGTCAAAAGATCACATGCACCACTCCCATTGAAGATCCATCTGTTGACATGCTGTAAGGCTCCATCAGATGTTCTTTTTGTTGATCTATTCAGTGAACTCATTCTCTAATGAGCACCTATATCCTTGTGTTAGTGTCACCATATAAGTGGTTGTGAGATAAACCATCCTCTCCATCGAGCATACATAGGATGTACCAGTCTTATCGAAATCATCGATCTCCGACTCGATGATCTAACGACTGAAAATCTTGTAGATTGGGGCTATCAAGATTTTAGGTCTCACTGACATAATCTCATCATGGCCTTAAAATCATTGTTCTAATTTATGGGGTTTATCATAATCATATAAATATGATGCAGCAAATGATAAAACATAATACCTCATATAAATAAAATAACTAATGTCATGTAAATGAGTAGAAACATAAAAAAGAAATATCCCATCGCATCCCTATGCGATTGGCTTGTAGGGTACTATTCTTTCAGATCGGCCCACATGAGAGGAGAATCTCAGTACAAGTAAGATTTCTCATATCTCATCAAAATAGGTATGATTCGAATCCAATTCGAAGCTGGTTCGAAATAATTTTGAAAGGCTGTCAATCCCAAACTCTTTAAAACTTTTATACCAAGTTTAACTTAAATTTTGGACCCAATTAAGCCTAATTAATTCACATCTAATCTAAAATTAATCAGTATTTAAATCAAATATTTCATATGCTCCATAGATTATAGATCAGAAATTATTCATCCCTGGGATCGAACCTGAAGCTCATGTGTAGTGCTAGCTAGACATAATCAACTCTTCAATCTCATTTGACTCATAACTTAATTCTCAATCAAGTTAGCTTATATGTTCAATCAAGTCAAATACTTCCAAATTAGATATATAATCATAGGTCAATTCTTTTCTACTTTGTCTGACTTGTATGCGTGACTCCATAGGTTCAAACACAAAGTCGGTAACATAGGAATCAATTCCTGCACTAATCGAGATACCATCTAGTAATGATTTTCGATGTTCAGATAGATAGAATTATCATAAAAAAATATTTCAAAATCTATGCACATGGTTACCGCATAATTCATCCTTTTGATTCTGAATGTTCTAGGATGGTCTCAAGTTAGCTATCAATCGAGATTGCTTCATCCGCATTATATTTCAACCTTTCAAATCCATCTTATAGATTACCCTGGTCAAGGCTTTGCTAAATTAAAATACAGTGATACATCAACTTCAATAATTTGGAGGGGTCAATCCCATCTTGATCCATACACAGACTTCGTAAGTATTTGTCTGTACCCAATAGCCTTCCGTCACTGTATTAAAAATTCAGATAGTCCAGCATCAAAGCACAGTGAGTTGCTTGTAAGTCACTATGGTGATTTCAGATCTGAAGGACACTTATACCCATGTATTTTGCGAGCAGCTCTTGACAGCAGAATGCTCAACAGGTGAGTCACTTGTTCAGTGACGATATACCCTTACATCTCACATGTATGCCATACCAGTGTCACCACACTCCTTGGTTAAGAGGACAACCAATCCAAATAGTGCACAATGACCTCCACTTGATAAACATCATCGTCCTGTAATGACGTATCATTTGGTCACAAACATATTTAAGAATTATATGATAAATTCTCTCTTTATCGCATAATAGTATAGTTCTAAGAACTTCATTACAATACAAGAGTTCAAAGAAGATGTCATTTTGTGATGAAAAATGTCTGAATAATTTTTATTCAATAATCAATAATTCATATATTAAAAAAAACTCAATTGTCATTTGATTAGTTTTAGGATACAATTTTCAACAACTCCCACTTGGACTAAAGCCAATTGGGGTAGTATCTTATACCCATCTTTCATTTGAAGTTATCGAACTCTTTGATCCCGAGAGCTTTAGTGAAGGGATCAGCTAGATTCTTCTTTCCATCGATCTTCTGAAGTTCGATGTCACCTCGGTTCACGATCTCTCACACCAAATGATGGCAGTGTAGAACATGCAGCATCTGATGCAGCATTGTATTTTGCTTCGCATACAGAATCGACCATAGTATGTTGCTTAGACCTCTTCCAGCAAATAACTCCATTCAGAGTAAATATGTAGCCCGACATGCTTCTGCTATCATCACAATCTGACTGAAAACTGGAATCAGTATATCCCATAAGTTTCTGATCAGTGTCTTCATAGATAAGTCATTGGTCTTTAGTATTTTTCAAATACTTAAGAATTACTTTCGCAATCTTTCAATGCTTCTCATCTGGATCAGACTGGTACCTACTCACTACCCCTAGTGAATAGGTCACATCCGACCTTGTACATATCATAGCGTACATGATAGATCCCACTACCGAAGCATATAGTATTCTACTCATGCACCTCTCTCCTCAAGAGTTATTAGATAATCCTTCTTGAAAAGAGTAATTCTATGACCTATCAAAAGATAGTCTTTCTTGAAATTATCCATGTTGAATCGCTTCAATAAGATATCAATGTACTTGAATTAGGACAATCCAAGCAACCTTCCAGATCTATCCCTATAGATCTTCATCCTAAGGATGTAGGATGCTTCTCCCAAGTCCTTCATAAAGAACTGTAATGATAAACATAGCTTCACACTCTGCAAAGTTAGGATGTCAGTTTCTAGTAATAGTGTGTCATCCACATACAGCATAAGGAAGATGACTACAGATTCGGAAGCCCACTTGTAGACGCAAGGCTCTTCTCCATTCCTAACAGAGCTACACATTTTGATTACCTTATCAAAATGTATGTTCCAACTCCTAGACGCCTGCTTAAGACCATAAATAGACCTTTTCAGCTTGCATGCTCTCAACTCATTTGTGTATGTGAACCTTTCAGATTGTATCAAATACACCTCTTCTTCCAGCTCTTCATTAAGAAAAGTGATTTTGTCATCCATCTATCAGATCTCATAATCTAAGTGTGTAGCAATAGCAAGCATAATTCAGATAAACTTGAGCATTGCCATAAGAGAGAATGTCTTATCATAATCAATACCATAACATTGACGGTAACCCTTGGTAACTAGACAGGCTTTATAGATCTCTACCTTTCCATCCGCTCCTTTTTTCTTCTTAAAATCTATTTATACCTTATGGTTTTATCCCTTCGGGCAGATCAACTAGTGTCCATACACTATTGATTTCCAAGGACTCCATCTCAGATTTCATGACATCAAGCCATATATGGGAGTCGGGCCTTTGCATATCCTTCATATAGGTAATTGGATCCTCATCGTTCTCATCAAGTTCGATGGGGTCACCATCTCGAATAAAAAAATCATAGTATCTGTCCAATTGATGCGGTACTCTATCGGATCTCTTTAATAGTGTCTCTACTAATTTTGAATTTAAATCATCAATCAAATTCAATTCTGTGTGTGTCATTCCTTCCACCTTCACCAAGAAACTCTTTTTTCAAAAATACTATCCGACTGCTGACAAACACCTTTTGTTTTGCAGTGAGATAGAAGTAGTATCCCTTTAGTTTCCTTTGGATACTCTATGAACAAGCATCTGTCGGACTTCAGTCCAAGCTTATCTATCTTTAAACATATGACATAAGCTAGACACCCCCAGACCCTAAGGTGTGAGAACATCGATTTATTCTCAGTTCATATCTCATATGGAGTTTTATCGACAGACTTACTGGGCACTTTATTTAAAATATAGCAGGCAGTTTCTAGAGCATATCTCCAAAAAGAGATTGACAGACTCATAAAGTCCATCATGGATCAGACCATATCTAACAAAGTTCTATTCTTCCTCTTCGATATCCCATTATGTTATGGTGTTCCAGGAGGGGTCCACTGTAAGAGAATCCCATTCTCTTTCAAATATATCAGGAACTCACTGATGAGGTATTCACCTCCTCGATCAGATCGAAGGGTCTTAATACTCTTTTCAGTTTGTTTCTCTACTTCAGCATAAAATTATTTGAATATTTTAAATAATTCTGACTTATGCTTCATAAGATAGACATACCCATACCTTGATAGGTCGTCTATAAACATAATGTAGTAGTATCCTCCTCTGACACTTATGTTCATAGGCCTGCATACATCAGTATGTATTAGCCCTAGGACATCACTGGCTCTTTCATCTCTTCCTTTAAAAGATGACTTAGTCATCTTACCAAGTAGACAAGATTCGTAGGTTGGCAATGATTCATAATCATCTATCTCAAGGACACATTTTTTGATCAATCTGTCAATCCTATTCTTATTCACATGACCAAGCCTACAATACCAAAGGTAGGATTCACTGACATTATCTAACTTAGGATGTTTACTGGGTGTGTCTATTACACTAACAAGCCGTGATATTATGTATATGCCATATTTCAATTATCTATACATAATTGTAGTATCATTCATAATGATATCACAAAAATCATCTTTTATTATAAACTTGTAACCAAATTTGGCCAAAAGGCCTATAGAGATGACATTCATCAAAAAGGAGGGACAATAATGATAATCATTTAACATGATACAACTAGACTCGAAGACAAGCTACAAAATTTTTAAGACTAGAACTAGAACAAAACTTCCATCTCCAACGTTAAGAAATCGCTCGCCCTCTCGAAACTTCCTACTTACCTATAGTCCTTACAATAAATTATAGATATTAATAGGATTTTTGATATCCAATACTCAGGTAGTAGTAGTGTCACAACCAGAGAAATTATAAGGTGTTATCATATAAGTACCTTGTGAAGCAAGCGATTGCTTCTTTCTCTTGTTCTTAGGCCTGTTTGGGTCAAGGGTAGCTATATAAGCAGGATAATTCTTTTTTCAATAACACAGCTTCTTACAGAGGAAGCACTTTACCTGGCTCTTGTCAACTTTTGATGGTTTGCCCTACTTGGGATCAACGGCATAGAATTTCTACACTTTTTTCTTCTTTTCTCTCCTAGAGGATCGATGCCCTACAGATGAACCTTCTACTAAATTCACTGGCTCCTTCTAGAGCTGGTGATCCTTTTCAAAAGTCTACAATAATCCTAACAAACTATGGTAGTATACCGCAGGCTTCGTTATTCTATAATGACTGAGAGAGGGTAGGTAGGATTTTGGTAGCAAATTGTGGATAGCATCCTTGCCTAACTATTCATGCAATAGAAAGCCAAGTTTGCTAAGGCATTCAATCCGCTCAATCATGTATAATATATGATCAGTGACTGAAGCTCCCTTTCACATACATGCATTGAACACTACGCAGGAGGTTTTGTGTCTCTCCACATCCTCAGGGGTGTCGAAGGATTCATTCAACATTTGAATGATCTCCTCTGGCTGTGCATCCTCGAACTTACGATTAAGTTCATTGTTCATAGCTACCCTCATCACGCAACATACAATCGTGCGGTCATTGAGCCAGTTCATGTAAGAGTGTCTCTCATGGCATGAGGAGCATTGACTGCAGATTCTTCAAGTGCCTCATCCGTAAGGACATATAAAATTCTCTCGTGCTCCAAGACGATCTTCAACTTTCGATACCAGCTATCGAAGTTGGATCCGATGAGCTTGTCACTATCCAATGGCATACGGAGGGATAGTGTGTTGGCCATAACTAAAAGAAAATATATTAGCCTATTAGTATATGAATTACTTTTAATCTTGAAGACATGAACTTTAGTCTAAAGGTTCTCCCACTATTTTTATGAATTGGTAGCCTCTACCTCCAACTCGAGGAATTACACTAATTCTTTAGCAGGTACTAGAATCTACATGGACTATATTTGGGCCCGAGTGTGGCTCGACCAACCCTAGTACATCTATGGGTAGGTTCATCACCAATTATTTCTCTAAATAATTTCTAGCAATTAGGTTTTGCCCCAGGCATCCCTTCAGTAGACGTGTGGTGCCTCCACTGAAAATCTCGATTAGGTCCAACTATTAACATGACACACCAAGTGCATCCAGTAAATGGATGTCCAGGCCTGAGTGTGGCTCGATCAATCTGAGCATTGATCTGAAGGTACATCATGATGGTTATATGATGAATGATAATTCCTATACGTAATAGACACCAGGCATGTGGCACCTCTAATGCCTATTTAGAATATTGGACTCATTATCATGCACCTTAATGGAAAGCTATGACCAAATTATCTCATAACTTTATCACTTTATAGATTTAATAATTTAAAAAATTTAATTTTATTAATTTAAAAATAAGAGAAGAAGTCGATCTGCAAGCTGTAAATCCTCTCACTAACCTCATCAAGTCATGTAAAGGATTAGACACAAGCTGGTCTAAAGATACCTAAATCGGTCACACTAATTCACCTTAATAGCATGGGTCTGCACGAATCGACTAGTGACCTAATCAAAATATAATCCACCATGTTGGCCAGGTAAGTGAGATTAATAAGAGGGATGTGCCCTTAACTCACCGTAGATGCATCTAGGTGAATAGCTTCCAATTAAAAACCACTTGATCGATTCTGCAAACTTACCTTAGACACCAACTAGTTAATTAGTTTCGATTGATCCACCAGAAGATTTAGGCTCAACTACGGAGCCATGGTCATGGTCCATTTATTAGGATCAAACACATGGACTTGATCAAATTTTAACTATTGAGATTAATTTAGAGAAATACTGATCTAATCTAATTCAACACTTGATTAGATTTAATCAATTTCTCTATTTGATCTCTATGTGTTTTTAACCCTCGATCTAACCTATTAGAAAGATTTGATTCAAGCTAACATTTTTTTCATAATTTTATGTGGTGTCTTAATGATCTTCAATTCTCAAATCTAGATCATTCAAACTTAATTCATAATTAAGTGTGTGAAACATGTGTTTCAGTTTGTAGAATTATTCTACATGGATTTTAGGTGAAGCATACCATATATTTCAATCCATGAAAATAAATTTTTATAATATGTTTAACAATTAAATATGTAAAGGTATGATCTAAACTTCATACATATATCTCATGCATCATGACAACTTTTAGATCTATACCGATTACATCTTATATAACATGCAATTCAGATCTAAAATAATTTTATATCTGAATTTTATCCTATTATAATAAATTATAAATTATTTTAGATCTAATCTAAATATATTTATGATTAAAATAATATATAAAAATTTATTTATTTTTTTTCTTCATGAAATCAGATCACAATGATACCCCTACATGTCATAAAAGAACCCATCGAATAGATAAAAGAGAGATTAATCTCTTCAATCTTCTATGACTGGATGGTCTGATGATCTCATCAATCTGAGTACTAAGCTACTAAAATCTAAAATCTAATTTCATACATAATTCCATCACCATGCAATTATTGATAAAACTATTTTATATCATGAACATATCCTTGATCTTATCAATTATATTCTTCATCTAATTTAATTAATTTTGATGCATCATATACATCATATCAGATCTAAAACATATCTTATACTAATTATAAAATATTAATTTCAGATCTGATACTATATAGAAAATTAATTAGATACAAATATGAATGCATAAGGAATAATTTTTTGATAAAATTTATTTTCACGCAGTGCTGAATTCTGATAGGATTCAGATATAAATATCTATCAAAATAGATTCAATTTAGATCTAAAATAATCTTCACTTCATAAGGAAAATAATAATATTAAAATTTTATTAAAATAAATTTAAAATAAATTTTAATTTACGTTGTTATTTCATCAAAAATTCAGTAACAGCAGAATTCTGTTATAACAAACTTATAACAACCTCAATCAACTATTAATTAGGCACCTCTAATCCAATCAAAATTAGATCAAAAATTTTATATAAATAGATTTGAATTATATTTAATATCTTATAAAAAATTTCAATTACATATTATATAATTAATTCTCAAAAAAATTAGTTATACATGCATATATTTTAGACCTATCCTGATACCAATTGAAGGAAAGGAAAACTATTTCTCTTTGGAAGGCCCAGGTTGCATCTAAAATTTTTTCTATTTATTTACATGATTAAGGATCAAATTTTTACCTGAATAGCAGTAAAATTAGAGAGCAAATCTCAAATAATCTAATATAAACCTTCGCAGAGGCCTGGATGTGCAGATCCTCTACTTCGCATGCACGTCAGATGCCGCAGGAAAGCAGGATGAAGTCTAATCCAATCATCTTCACAACTCAATCAAATAAAGGAGGAGATGTGCTGGTATGACACCTCACACCAGTAGGTAGGATGTCCAAGAAGGATCCACGACCAAGGGAAGAGGGGCGGCACCAAAAGGGACGAGACCAAGGGAAGAAGAAGGCTCTTCTCTTCTCATGCCTCTCTCTCTCTTTCTCTCTTCTCTCAATCTGATTTATTTGCATGCATCCATAGGCAAAGACCCTCTCTATTTATAGATAATTTTTATGATCCAATAAGTGTAGGAGTCCTAACTCAAATATGATTTGAATTAGTCCAATACTCATGAAAGAAGGATTCTTACATGAGATAGAATTGCTATCACATATGACAACCAATTTGCACCCACTCCCTCACCCACATGGGATGCCCCAAACCAGCATCAATCCAGATGTTGGTCAGCCCATATGAGAAGAGAATCCTAATACAAGTATGAGAAATTAGAATTTCTCATATCTCATCAAAATGGATCCGATTCGAATCCAATTCAAAGCTGATTCGAAATAATTTCGAAAGACTGTCAATCTCAAACTCTTTAAAACTTTTGTACCAAGTCTAATTTAGATTTTAGATCCAATTAAGTCTAATTAATTCAGATCTAATCTAAAATTAATCAATATTTAAATTCAATCTTTCATATACTCCATGGATCATAGATCAGAAACTGTTCGTCTCCAGGATCGAACCTGAACCTCATGTATAGTGCTAGCTAGATATAGTCAACTCTTCAATCCTATTTGACCCATAAGTTAATTCTCAATCAAGTTAGCTTATATGTTCAATCAAGTTAAGTACTTCCAAATTGGACATATAAACATAGGCCAATTTCCTCCTACTTTGTCTGACTTGTGTGCGTGACTCCATAGGTTGAAGCACTAAGCCAGTAGCACAGGAACTAATTTTTGTACTAATCAAGATACTATCTAGCAATAATTTTCGACATCCAGATAGATCAAATTATCGTAAAAAAATATTTCAAAACCCATACACATGGTTACTGTATAATTTATCCTTTTGATCTTGAATGTTCTAAGATGGTCTCAGGTTAACTGTCAACCGAGATTGCTTCATCCACATTGTATTTCAATCTTTCAAATCTATCTTATAGATAATCCTAACCAAGACTTTGCTAAATTGAAATACAATGATACATCAACTCCAATAATTAAGAGAGGTCAATCCCATCTTGATCTACATATAGATTTTGCAAGTAATTGACTGTACCCAGTAGCCTTCCGTCACTGCATTAGAAATTCAGATAGTCCAACACCAAAGCACAGTGAGTTGCTTGTAAGTCACTATAGTGATCTGAGGTCTGAAGGATGCTTATACCCATATATTTTGCTAGCAGCTCTTGACAGTAGAACGCTCAGCAGGTGAGTCACTTGTTTAGTGACGATGTACCCTTACATCTCACCTGTATGCCATACCAGTGTCACCACACTCCTTGGTTAAGAGGACAACCAACCTATATGGCACACAACGACCTCCACTTAATAAACATCATCAACCTGTAATGATGTATTATTTGGTCACAAACATGTTTAAGAACTATACGATAAATCCTCTCTTTATCGCACACTAGCATAGCTCTAAGGACTTCATCACAGTATAAGAGTTCAAGAAAGATATCGCTTTGTGATGAAGAATGTCAGAATAATTTTTATTTACTAATTAAAAATTCATATACAAAGAGAAACTCAATCATCACACGATTAATTTTAGGACACAATTTTCAACACTTTTAACTAGTTATGTCTTCCACTATTTTATTGGATACTATAGCCCTCTCCTATGGTAATCCTAATTTGGTTTCTTAATAGGATTGAGATCCTAATCCCTCAATGAAGCCTTGTGGATATCACCACAAATCTCAATGAGTTCAAAGATAAGAAAATCTATCCAATTGCATCTCATGCAATTCTCAACGTAAATCTTGTCTCTAAAAATACTCATAGCCTTGTGGATATCACAACAAACTATAGTATTTTGTAGTTAAGTCAGACCCTTCATTTTCATACAGCCATATCTAAAAAATACTACCCTTATGGATGTAACAATAAAGCAACATATCCAAAATATACCGTAAAGCATCTAATATGCACCAAGACAAACCCACATCAATCTCCATAGCAAGTCTTGTGGATATCACAACAAACCTATTATAATTTTTAATAGGATATTGACTCGGCATGAAGGAAGGCATATGTAATATTCAAGATACTGAGCTACCTTCATTCAAGATTCGAACTAATCCAATTGGCTAGGAAAGTATTAAGATTGATGGGGGTCCCTCCGTTGCTTTTCTTAGACACCAATAAAATTAGCCAGATCAGTAACAGAACCAATTAAATAACCACCGCACTTGAAACACTCCTTAAACACTAATTGATTAATCGATTCAAAAAAATAGATCAGCTACTGGTTTACAACACTATGACTTAATATAATTTTTATGAGGGCTTTAATGGTCTCAAGCATATCCTAATTCAATCAATCATAACGATGCACTATTATAGTTGTATCTTAATAAACATAACAAATTATGGCATCTAATTATATCTCTAAGATATGAAAATATAATCATACAACATGATTATATCATAGCATATCATATGCATGAAAATAAACTACTTTTTTCATGATTCTTCTTCTTGGGACATCACAAAAGCACCGCTACACACCATAACAGTGCGCTATGGAATAGGAAGAGAAGATCTATAAACCCTACTTACTTTTATGATTGGACAGTCTGGTGATGAATCCCTATTCAAGTACTAAGCTACTAAGAGAGATTCTATATATATATCATGCATTTAACTAAAACATATCTCTAAGATATGCTAGGGTTTGGATGTTCACTTGGATTCAAACCTTGACCCAACTTGAACCAAACCAAAAGTCCATGCCTGATCATAATCAAGATAATAATTTAACCTTTAATTATATAAATCAAGGTAGGCTCTGATATCACTATTAGATTTTGATGATGCAGTGGAAGGGCTAGATATTTAAAATTTTCATTCAAAACATTCGATGCATCAAAAACCCTAATGCCCAAAAACCCTTGACTATAATAATCAAAGTATAATAAATTAAACTTAGATAAGAAAAATACCTATAGCACTAATCATAATTTTCATGAGACATCCAAGTGTCCGTCCTCTAATGATGATCCACACAAAAATTAGATCAAAGATAGTGCTCCTCCTTCACCTTGCTTCAAGAGTTCTAGCCCCAAAAATTTGACTAGCCCTGTACCGATCAGGTTTCTCCAAGAACTTGACTCAACTCTCTTAGACCTTTCTCTGAACTTCTAATTCTCCTTCTTTAGGATCCTCGCAACCCTTATTAAGATTAGATAAGGCTTTGTCTTAAATCCCAAAGCCTTATCCTAAAACTAACATAGGTTGTAAGAAAGAAGAGAGAGCTACGGAGAGAAATTGGAAACCTTTTCTGAATGCATCGGACACTCTACACCTAGACCCTTTTATAGCCATCAGAGAGGCACTAAAAAAGGAGAGACACACCTTATCCAAGAGGCTTATCTAATCAGATTATTAGAGATACGAATTTCTTCAAGCAGAAGGACTCTTATCATCGATATGCTGATCTGCACCTGCACCTGCGTGCACGACTAGAGAAGGGATGTTTTCGCATCCCTTCTCAAATCAAAAAAATCCACATGGATAGGAGACTCATTTTTTATTTTAGAAAACTTGATAAGGTGATAAAAATCTCATGGAAGGATGTTATCCTTGCACCTTTTCATGCGAGTATTGATCACCACATGCGCGCACATGAGAGAAGTTTTGGCATTCGTTTGGCCATTAGATAAGTCTGAAAAAATTTCAAAAAAATCATCAAAAATAGCTTATCAAATGTGAAACATTATCATAGAAAAATGTTCCAGTGTTAATGAGTTTGATTAGGAGAAGGACTCTCCAAAATATAGAGAGATGCGATGCTTTATCATGTGTGCGCGAGAGACCCTTCTCATTTCTAATTTTTCTCCACCCCAAATAATTTAGAAAAAATCTATCACATACTTTGAGATATGCATCAGAGGATGGAGGGTGATGTGGACTACCACACATGTCTTAATCCCATGCCAAAAGGATTCTTTCTTCTGCTCACGCCAACATGCGCATGCAAAACCTATTTTGCGCTAAGAGTCTTTGACAATTTGGACTCTTCATATATGGCATTAACATAGGATTAGATGCCTCATTTTAGGCTGCTTCTAGGTGTCATGACCTGACCCAAATACCCACCAAATTGGGCTAGCTAATTAATAAGGGATGAGACCAAATTGATCTCCAAAGGAGCTAAGGTTTCCCTATGTGCTAGCATGCTTACCGGAACCCTGATTGAATTCAAAATTTCAATCAACCTTTTTCAAAAGGATCTTTAGTAAATTTTTATATGTATATAATCCATTGGGTTCTACATCTAGTCAATAGTATGTCTAAGTACAAGTTGACCAAATTTGATTAGATTTCAATCTAACTGATTTAGGTTCAAACGAGCTAACCCGAGTTCAACAATTAGAATCCTTTCTAATTAACGATCGAATTAAACTTTTTAATTTGATCAAATCTACAAATCATGTTGATGTCTAACAACTTATCATAACTATATAAAAGATATAAAATTTGATAAAAATATCAAATATATCCTTCAGTGGCAAGTTACCATACAATTCAATCCTTCGATCATCCTTACACCCTGAATATGTTCATGAGTATGAAACCATATTTAACTGAAACACATATTCATATTGATTCATAATTAACCAATGATGACTCCAATAAAGAAGCATTAGAAACTCTTTCTAATCTCCTTCCTGGTTTTGACTAAAAGACTTTTTTCGAGTCATCTAGGATTGAGAATACACGGGATGCGATCTCCTCTTACTAGGAATGATCGATTCTATGTTAACCTACTCATAATCTTCATACACACTCCACCATATCTAGAATATTTCGTACATATCTTAATGCTATACTTGGGTATGAACCAAAATATGATTTCGTGTGCATAAGATTTCATGGTAGTCTCAGGTCTAAGGATCACTTGCACAACTCTCACTTAGAGAACCATCTTTGACATGCAAGTAAGGCTTTCATAAGATATTTTTTTTCATCGAGTCAATCCAGTGGACTTATTTCTCAAATGAGCACCCACATCTTTGTATTAGTGTCCAATACACAAGTATCTAGTGAGATCTGCCACCCTCTCCATCGAGCATACATAGGATGTACCAGTCTATCTGAAACATTGATCTCTGACTCAATGCTCCTACGATCAGAAATATTTAAGATTAGAATTTTAGGATTTTAGGTCTCACTAGAATGACCCATTCATATCTCTTAAAATCATTGTCCTAATCTTTGGGGTTCATCATAATCTTAAACATAATAAGATGCAGCTAAAATGATGAATCAATGCCTCATTTAATAAATATCATTACATGAGTTAAAAAAATACAAAGAAAAGTCTCATTGCAATACACTTGTGATTGGCTTATAAGTTACTCTTCTTTCATATATGTCATGTAATGTACTTGAACTGATATAGTTAATACTGTGAATATCACGAGTAGATATCAATTGTATCCAAACTGAGAGTGCTGTATTGCTGTGAAAACATCTTTAAGTATTTGAGAAGAAGTAAGGATTTGTTCTTAGTTTGGAGAAAGATCAAAGCTAAGAGTGGGAGGATACATCAATTTAGATTTTATGTCTATCGTTGATGGTAGAATGTCTACATCATAGGTGCAATCATGTCGATATCTTGAAAAAGTTTCAAACAATTGATCGATGGAAGCTGAGTACACTGTAGATATATAGGATGCATTCTGATTTTAATGTTAGTTGCAGAACTGGTTATCATGCCATCAATGTCATGACACTATATTGCAAAGATAATGACACTATAGCTCTTACTAAGGAGCCTAGGTCTCATGAGATGCGACTACCTCATGTAAAAATACATAAAGGTGTCGAGAGCAAACTCTACATGAGATGTGGATAACTCACTAGTAAGTTATTTAGCTAGCCAAAGACTAAAGTCTATCTTGAGAAGATGGGGCTTGATATATGACAGATTGGCTTGGTACAAATGAGAGATTATTAGATGTATGCCCTAGAAGCCAATCTTGACTGACGTATATCATAATACTAGAATATAATTTTATATTTAAAGAGCATTTATATTATCATTTATATTTTATGTATCCATAAATCATCCAAGAGATTAATAAGATAATGACACATATTCTCAAAGAGTTGAGAATTTGAGACATGTGTCATTGATGGTTAATTCCTAAATTGCTCCTGATCATAAAATTATTATGGAGATGGTGATTGATCTGGATAGACCAATGCACGGATTACTTCCTTCAGACAGATGAGTCTTGAATCTATGTGTAGTGACACTGGAGTGAGAGTACAGGTGGTTGTTAGAGAACAACTAGCACTAAGCATGATCAACACGAGAAGTCACATGGATGTCTGCTCACTCGTTAGTGACTTTCTCGATGCTGCAGTAGTGTGACTGGTCCTTTGACCTATGGTGCTATAACTATTCGCAGTGTGGTTACTGAAGTTTGTCTACACATAAACATTAACTCAATGAGTCCTTGTAGTAGATATTGGCGATAGTTAGTCCACTATAGGAGTAAGGTGTACACTTAGATGGAATCTATCGATCCTAGCAAAAGAGAGTAGTCCTATGAGATTTAAGAAGCTGAGTTTTTAAGTCTATGACTGTAGCAGTGTGATTAATGAAAAAAAGTTTCCATGAGAATCATACAATGGACTCGAGCTGATTGAATCTATCATATGATCGATAATGAGATTTGATGATTCATCCATGACCTGCCATCTGATCAGGACTCACGATAGATGAACTATATCATACGTTAACTGCACCTAGAGATTCATCATTTTTTATTCTACTAGATTGCCACTACATACTGCTAGATGTCACTAGTAGATTGTGAGACCCATGAGCATCATCTCGATGATCGATGATCCTTAATGGGCAGAGTTGAAATGGTTCCAACCTATTGAAAGGAATTTTGATGATATTGTGATAAAGATCACAATATATCTCACTACCAGACAGAATAAAACTTATGAGGTCACACACAAAGAGACTTTTGACTGATTAGATGGTTGAATTATAATTATGAATTGTGATAGGATTTGATTATCAATTTGATTGATGATTAATCCAATACAAAAGTTGCAATTAAGTAACTCGCTAAAGAGTTAATGAGTTATAGGAGGATTGATTAGCAATTAGGTTACTAATTGACTCAATTTGATTGAGCAATAAAGCTGGTATCAAGTCTAATTAAATTAGATTTAATTTGATTTGATATGGATTTGATTTGATCAAGCCTAATTGGATTATGTGATAACTAAATTACATGAAAAAATAATTTTTTGTTGAATTAGAATTTGAGTTTGACTTAATTTCTAATTAGACTAGGATCTAAACAAGAGTGTTTGAGTTCCTATTTTGATTAGAAATTCTCCTCTTTATGGATACATTAAATCTTAATTTAAGATTAAATTGAGTTTGACTCAAGCACCAAGAAATAGTCCAAAAGGATCAGGACTCCTTCTCTAATTAGGTGATATCTAATCTAAATAGTTTGAGCTCCTAATCAGATTGTAATCTATTTGGATCTAATCAATTCTTAATATGATTAAAATTGGTTAGAGTTTAAATTGATTTAAATCAACCACCTAAAAAAGAATTCTAAAATCTTAAAACTCTCCCTCTCCATGTGCCATAAAATGTCCCACGCCCAACCAGATTTGGACGCACAAATATCCCATGCCCTCTCCCCTTTTTAGTGTGTAAGAAGGACTCTTAAAATCCTTCTTTGCATGAGATATGAGAACACAAAAACTCTGATGGGTGGGTGGTATAAAATTGCTATAGTCCTAAGAGGTTTGGACTCTTATCTCCTACCCAAAACCAAACTCTTGAAGGATGAAAATCGCTTTTTCTCTATAAGATCTTCCAGATTTCATCAAATTTAGGATGAAATAATTTTAAAAAAAAATTATCTTACATATATTTCAGATCTAATTCTCTAGATCTAATCTTCATATTTGATATTAAATCTAAAATAAATCTAAAGGGATGAGGAAACAAGTAATACCTCAAGGGTAATCTGATTACCCTGTAGATGATCTCTGCACAGCTCGAGGTTCTGATGTAGCCACACAAGTGCCTGACCTCTATCGATATCTACTTGGGTAAGATCTGGAATGTCTTCTCCTCACAAATCTATGCTCCAAAAATTAGATCTAAATCTAATTAGGAAGATCTTCAAAAGTCTTCCTGAAGTTGGAGCAGCAGCCTGTCGAAGAAGTCCTGCAGCCTTCTGTTCCAGGTGTCACCACGCCTTGGATCTTTGCCAGATGGATGTCCAACTCTTTGGACATGAAGAAGGGAGGAAGAAGAGTAGGGAGGATGTAGAGAAGAGGGGAGGAGGTGGCAGCTATTGGGTTTTGAGCATAAAACAACTTCTACCTCAAAACTCTAGGCACAGTAGGGTTTATATAGACCCTGTATGCTGCGCAGTGCCACATCATTCAACCAATCAAAAAATTTCAATAAATTTTGAAAAAATTTTGATTGGTGGAGTAATATCATCTGATCATATTAGATAAGAACTCCACCTTATCTCCAAAAAATGGTGCCAACATTGGATAATCACAAATAGAGGTGGCGTCCAAGAGTTTAAATTGATCAAGACTCTCCAATCCTTATCCACTTGGGGTGCCCACTTTAATCCAATTGAGCTCACACCATAATCTGATTATGGCACCCAATTTGATGTGGCTTGGCTTGTGGACACTTTACAAAAATTCTTCAATGAGCCCTCTTCAGTTTAAGATCCATATGTCAACTTTTGACAGATGTCCTAAAATGAAATTGACAGGTGCTAGGAATTAGCAGGTGTTGTCATAAATTCATCTCATGAATTAAGACAAATCTTTTCTGAGCTGGACAAGCTTCATTTAGACTGAGAGAAACCTTCCTAAGGTTTTTTGGATGAGTCAAATCATATTTGGCTCAGTAGAGACAGAAAAGATTACACGAGGAGAAAGTTAGGCTCAATCGTGTGCTAGCATGATTTTCTTGAACCTAATTGGATCTTATCCAAATCAATTGGGTTAGCCCAACTGATGACATCCAGATTTTAACCCTTATTTGTATGACTCAGTTAGATTCAATTCTGTATGGTAATGAGATATATCATGATCTCATCATCGACATCATCGAAACTCCTTTCGATGGACCAGAACTCTTCTGATTCAAATAATTAGAATGATCGATCATCAATATTATTCTAATTGCTCTCAAAATCCATCAGTGACACCTAGCAATATATGGTGGCAACCCATCAAAACTGAAGATGAATCTCTCAGTGCAGCTACCTGTGTGATTGAGTTTCTCTATCATGAGTTCTAACTGAATTAGGGTTAAGGTGAACTCGTCAAACCCAACATCAGTCATATGAGTTAATCGATCGATCCGAGTCTAATGTGAAACCTTAATAAAAAATTCTTTTTTATTATTTCACTCTGCCATGGGTTTAAGGACTCGATCTTTTAATTATCATAGGACTATTCCTCTCATCTATCGAGGTTGATAGATCCCATCTTGGTGCGACCTAGTTCCTATAATGAATATGCTACAGCCAACATACACCTCAGGGTTTCGAATGGCTAGGAGATCGAGTTATGGTGTAGTCAAACTATAACACACTCAAAGTAAACTGTTGATGTACCTCAGGTCAAAGAACTAGACACACAACTACAGCATCGAGCTAGTCATTGACGAGAAGGTAGACTTCCTTATGACTGCTCGAAGTGGTCACGCTTAGTACTCTCATTCTCAATGAATATCTATACTCTCACTCTGGTGTCTCCACATCGTAGACTTAAGATACATCTACTCTAAGGAAGCGATCGTACACCAACCTTTTGGATCGATTACCATCCTCGTGATGATCCTATGGTCAGGAGCTGTTTATGAGTTAGTTATGTAAATTCATGTCTTAAATTTTCAACTCTTGAAAATATAAATTTACATTCCTACTAACTCAAAGGATGTATCATAGACACAATGTATACAATGTGATAGAAGAATAATCTTTTTATTCATTTATAGTCAAAATTATAAATTTATCCTTAGATCTGTACAGGAATGTATCAGCCGATCTGGTATCTAGAGCACACATCTAACAAACTCCCACTTGACCTACTGCTAATTGGCTACATATCTAAGTCCCATCTTCTCAAGATGGGCTTCAATCTTTTGCTGGCCCAATGGCTTAGTCAGCGGGTCTGCCACATTGTCTGTGGAGTCGACTCTCATAATCTCGACATAACCCTTTTCGAGGTAATCATGGATCAGATGGAATCGCCGCTCGATGTGCTTGAACTTCTGATGAGACCTTGGGTCCTTAGCTAGGGCTATGGCACCATTATAGTCACAGTAAAGAGGTATGGCATCCGATGACATCACTTCAAGCTCTACGGCAAACTTCTTGTACCAGAATGCCTCTTTCGTAGCTTCCGATGCAGCAATGTACTCTACCTCTATGGTGGAATCAGCAATCACCATCTGCTTGAAACTCTTCCAGCTAACTGCACCACCATTGCAAATGTACAGACTTTTAGATGTCGACTTTCGATCATCTATATCAAATATAAAGTCTGAGTTTGTATATCCCTGAATCTGGAGTTCTCCATTCCCAAAGACTAGAAACATATCCTTAGTCCTTCTCAAGTACTTAAGGATATATTTCACAGAAGTCTAGTGCTCTTCGTCTGGATTCGACTGATATCTGCTTGTGACACTCACAGCATGGGCTATATCAGGTCGTGTACATAACATGGCATACATGAGGCTCTCTATTGCCGAAGCATAAGGAATTTTGCTCATGCGTTCAATCTCCTCAGGTGTGCTAGGGTACATCTTCTTGAAGAGATGAATGCCATGTCTAAAAGGCAATAAACCTCTTTTGAAGTTTTTCATGCTAAACCTCTTTAGCACCTCCTTTATGTACATATTCTGTGAAAGTCTCTGCATCCTATTTGGTCTATCTCTATAGACCTTAATACCCAGTATAAAGGATGCCTCTCCTAGATCTTTCATAGAGAACTCCTTAGACAACCATACTTTGACTGAGGTCAACGTGGGAATATCATTTTCAATTAGGAGGATATCATCTACGTACAATACGAGGAAGACAACTGCACTCCCACTGACCTTTTTGAACATACATGGTTCCTCCTCGTTCTTGATGAAACCAAATATTTTGATCACATCATTAAAATGAGTATTCCAACTCTGAGATGCTTTCTTAAGTTCATAAATGGACATTTGCAGCTTGCAGATCTTGTGATCATCATCACTGGATGTGAAACCAAGCGACTGTTTCATATAGATATCTTCCTCAAGATGTTCATTTAAGAATGTCGTTTTCACATCCATCTGCCATATTTCATAATCGAAATAGGCTGCAATAGCAAGCAATGTGCGGATGGATTTTAGCATGGCTACAGGCGAGAAGGTATCCTGATAGTCAATGCCTTCGCGCTGACTATAACCTTTCGCTACAAGCCTTACCTTGAATGTCTCTACATTTTCATCTGCACCTATCTTTCTCTTGAAGATCTATTTACACCCAATAGGTACAATACCTTCAGGTGGATCTACCAAGGTCCAAACTTGGTTTGAGTGCATCGAATCAATTTTTGATCTCATTGCCTCTAACTATTTCTCGGAGTCGATATCTGATATCACCTTGTCATAGGTCTTGGGGTCATCACCATGAACCCCATTTCCCGTGAGGAATATTTTCTCTACATCCTCTTGTATGGTACCTAAGTACCTTTTAGGAAGACAAAAAATTCTAGTCGATCTATGAGGTGGAAGAGGTTGTGTTAAGACTGATTCTAATTGATTAGGTTCCTCAGGTTCTTTAGCTCGTTGCTTTTGGGAGACATTCTCCTTGAGCTTAATTATTCTTCTGATGCCACCATCTTGAATAAACTATTTTTCAAGAAAAATAGCATTTCGACTCACAATCATATTGTGGTCTTTCAAAATATAGAAACAGTATCTTAATGACTCTTTAGAATATCCTATGAACCGAGCTCTAAAAGACCTGAACTCTAACTTGTCTGCCTGCTGTCTCTTGACATGAGCCGGACAACCTCAAATTCTGAGATGATTCAGACTTGGCTTCTTACCATGCCATATCTCATATGGTGTAGTAGGAGCGGTTTTAGAGAAAACCCTATTCAATACATAAATTGCTGTCATGAGATAATGTCCCCAAAGAAATTCGAGGAGGTCCGTGAAGCTCATCATGGAACGGACCATATCTAATAGGATCCGATTTTTCCATTCTGAAACCCTGTTGAGTTGAGGCGTTCCAGGTGGAGTCCATGGAGAGACTATGCCATTGTCCTTAAGATAATCTAGGAACTCCTGACTAAGGTATTCACCTCTTCGATTTGATCGAAGAACCTTAATGGGCTTTTCTGTTTGTTTTTCTACCTCATGTCTGAATTCTTTAATCCTTTCAAAAGCTTCAGACTTGTGTTTCATTAGAAACACATACCCGTACCTAGATATATCATCGGTAAAGGTAATAAAGTAGATGTAGTTGCCTCTAGCCAGCACATCAAATGGGCCGCACACATCTGTATGTACTAGGGCAAGTAGGTCTGTGGCCCTTTCCCCATATCCCATAAAAGGAAGCTTGGTCATTTTGTCTTGAAGGCATGATTCACAAACTGGATATAACTCGAAAGTCAATGGACTCAATAGCCTAGATTTCTCCAATTTGTTAACCCTGTCTTCCGCTATATGACCTAGCCTTAGGTGCCATAGATACTTATCATTTAGACTATCTCTAGGCCTTTTAATTCCTATGGCATTCACATTTTACTCAATATTAAATACAGATATAGCAATATGTAGCTGATAGAGATCGTTAATAAGAAAACCATCTGCAACTTTATTATTTTTATAAAAAATATTACAATAGTCCTTATGAAAGCTAATCACATAGCCTTCTTGTGCTAAACATGAAACAGAAATCAAATTCCTGCTTGCTGCAGGCACATAATAACAATCTCTAAGAAATAAATCTAATCCTAACGGTAATTGCAGAGGGTAGGTTCCCACAGCCACAGTAGCAACTCTTGATCTATTTTCGATGCGTAGGATCATCTCCCCATCCCTCAGCCTCCTGCTCTCCTCAAGATCCTACATAGAAGTACACAAATGAGCACTAGAACCAGAGTCAAGCACCCAACTGGATGCAGAAGAAATGGTAAGATTAGACTCTAAAATGTGCATACCTCCAGAAGGACCATCCTTCTTGTTCTTCAGGGTGGCCAGGTACTGAGGACAGTTTCACTTTCAATGGCCATTCGATTGGCAGTGAAAATATTTTTTCTTATCAGCAGCCTTCTTCTTCAGTTCTGTCTTCTTCTTCTTGCCATCCACCTTCTACTTCTTTGTAGATTTTTTTTCTTTCCAAAAGACTTTCTCTTGGAAGAAGTCCACTCCACAGTAAGAACTGAGCCTTTTGAATCCTTCATAGAAAGCTCAGTCGTAACCAGCATATTCATTAACTCGACCAGGGTACACTGTATCTTATGCATATGAAAGTTCATGATGAACTGACCATATGCATCGGACAAAGACTGAAGGATCACATCAATCTAAAAATCCTTGTATAAGATGATACTGAGCTTCTCAAGCTCCTCAAGATCCTTGATCATTGTCAAACAATGATCTTGGATTGACTGTCCATCACACATCTTGGCCTTAAAAAGTCTTTGACATACTTGATACTTGGCCGCGCGACTCTGTTCACCAAACAACTCTTGCAGGTGAGCCAACATTTGATGGGTAGTCAAAATATTCTCATGTTGGCGTTGCAAGTCATCAGACATTGCACCCAACATGTAGTACCTTGCTTTGTTATCATCATCTATCCACTTTTCTAGAGATGCTCTCTGTTCAGCAGTCAGATATGCTGACATGGCAGGTGGGTCCTGGTCCAAGACATGAGTCAATTTTTTAGAACTCAAAATAATTTTGTAGTTCCTCAACCAGTCTTTGAAATTGGGTCCAATCAGTCTGTGGGTGTCTAGTATTTTGGTTAGGAGGTTTGAGGCAGACATATTTTTTTGTAAAAAGTCAAAAGTTTCTGGTTAGATTTTGTAATCAAACTTAACCAATTTGTTTAGGAGTTTCATTTTAAAAATAAATTAGGCTCTCACTATTTTCTCAGATCCCTACACTCCCTTGGTAGAGATGTAAAAATCTCCATGATTAGTGATTTTTAGTGGGTGGTGCGGTCTCACCGACTGGCTCACCACCTCACCTAACAGTTATTGGTGATGGGTCAATCGATGAGTGGATAACTCTTGTCCAATGATTCTCTAATCATGGTGCACTCAAAACTTGATCTCTAATTCATGAAGCTCATCATGTCTGGGATATTGCTCCAATCCTTAGTTAAGTCAGACCCATCATTTGCACGAACTAGATTTCTGATTGGGTCCCTCACCGTATCTGAAATATTGAGCCCAACCCATCCTCTAATTCGTAGCATCCAATGCCTAATGGATATGGTTGTGTCTTCCTAGTGCAACTGAGCCACTGTAACCAGCCGAGAACAATCAACCCCGAAAAGGGCCCACAAATCCACAATGATAGAAGACCTAGACTTAATATTTTCTTAGGAAGATTTGATTTAGGTCTCGTTAAACTTGACTTAATATAGTCATAATAATTATGACTAACCTAGTGGCATGGGTCAGCTTGAATTGTTAGCCACCTCTAATCAGAACTGAGTCGACACATATAGCCAGGTAAGTGAGACCGGTGGGAGGAATATGCTATTAACTTGACAAGAACGTATTCGAGTCGAGTAGCTTTCAATTAAAAATCAGTCGGTTGTATCTGTCCAACTTATCTTAGACACCAAATTATCGAACCAGAACTAATTGGGTTAGCCTACAATCCAGGCTCTAACCACTGAGTCAAATTTGGTCTTAACTTGATTGAGTCACATCTAAATGTGATTCGGCCTTGACCCAGACTTAATCCTATTAGGCTGGTCAATTATTAGCTTTCATGATCCTACCTAACCAACTCTTGATTCGGTTTGATCAACCGCTAGACCTAATTGAGCTATCCAAGCCCGAATCCAATTTTATGAAGATGTCTTAGATCTGAAATTCTCAATTTTAGATCTAACTTAATTTCATAAGCTTAATTCATTAATTAAGTTTGGGTTCATAAACAAAGCATGTAAAATAAATCCTAGAGTTTTAGGATCTAGGATTTTACAGAAAAATAAGTTTTGATTTCTGATTAAGGATGAACATGCGGCACCCCTACACGTCATATGAACATCCCATTGAATGGGAAGAGAGGGTCTTAAAACCCTACTTCATTCTTATGATCGGACGGTCATGAGGAACACCTTAATCAGAAATATAAATTTAACTACAAAACTAGTTAGATCTAAATTAACATATCACATATATAATTTAAGATCTAACTAATACATGCTTTGCATACATCTCATGTATCAAAAATCAATCTAATTAACATGCTTTTAGATCTAATACATCACATATAATATCTAAAAAATAAGATTTAAATTGAACTATTCAAAATTAAATCTATTCTAGACAAGTTACTAAAACAATTCTACAACTAGTCTAGGCATGCAGCAGATCAATTTTATGAAAAAATTTAAATTTTATTTTTTATTTTTTGATCTGATTATTATACTTATAATATTATAAAAATAGAGAATAAATTAGATTTAATTTATATTTTAATCTCATTAAAACATAAGACTTAAGACTATTCATGGATTTAACTAATCCTAGTCTAGTCATGCATCTTATTCATGTTAGATCTTCTTAGATTTAATTTTAAAAATTTTGATTTCAGATCCTATCATATCTGATGTGATATCTAAAATCTTTAATATCAAATAAATAAAAATTAAAATCAAATCTAAATTAGATCTGCAATAGAGCCAACAACCTGGCTCTGATACCAGTTGAAGGATGAAAACCGCTTTTCCTCTATAGAATCTTCCAGATTTCATCAAATATGGGGTGGAATAATTTAAAAAAAAAATTATCCTACATATATTTTAGATCTAAGTCTCTAAATCTAATCTTCATATGTGATATTAAATCTAAAATAAATCTAATGGGATGAGAAAATAAGTAATACCTCAAGGATAATCTGATTATCCTGTAGATGATCTCTGCACAGCCCGAGGTTCTGATGTACCCATTCAAGTGCCTGACCTCTAACGATATCCACTTGAGTAGGATATAGAACATCTTCTCCTCCCAAATCTATGCTCCAAAAATTAGATCTAAATCTGATTAGAAAGATCTTCAAAAGTCTACCTGAAGTTGGAGCAGCAGCCTGTCGAAGAAGTCCTGCAGCCTTCTGTTCCAGGCATCACCACGCCTTGGATCTTTGCCAGATGGATGTCCAACTCTTTGGACATGAAGAGAAAAGGAAGGAGAGTAGGAAAGATTTAGAGAAAAGGGGAGGGGGTGGCAGCTATTGGGTTTTGTGTATAAAACAACTTCTTCCTCGAAACCCTAGGCGCAGCAGGGTATATATAGACCCTGTATGCTGTGCAGTGCCACATCATTCAACCAATCAAAAAATTCTAATAAATTTTGGAAAAATTTTGATTGGTGGAGTGATGTCATTTGATCATATCAGATAAAAATCCCACCTTATCTCCAAAAGATGGTGCCAACATTGGATAAGCACAAATAGAGGTGGCGCCCAAGAGTTTAAATTGATCAAGACTCTCCAATCCTTATCCACTTGGGGCGCCCACTTTAATCCAATTGGGCTCACACCATAATCTGATTATGGTACCCAATTTGATGTGGCTTGGCTTGTGGACACTCCATAAAAATCCTCCAATGAGCCCTCTTTAGTTTAAGACCCATATGTCAACTTTTGACAGATATCCTAAAATGAAATTGGCAGGTGCTAGGAATTAGCAGGTGTTGTCTTAAATTCATCTCATGAATTAAGACAAGCCTTTTTTGAGTTGGACAAGCTTTATTTAGATTGAGAGAAACCTTTCTAAGGTTTTCTGGATGAGTCAAATCACAATTGGCTCAGTAGAGATAGAAAAGATTACACGAGGAGAAAGTTAGGCTCAATCGTGTGCTAGCACGATTTCCTTGAACCTAATTGGATCTTATCCAAATCAATTGGGTTAGCCCAATTGATGACATCCAGATCTTAACCCTTATTTGTGTAATCCAGTTAGATTCAATTCTGTATGATAATGAGATATGTCGTGATCTCATCATCGACATCATCGAAACTCCTTTCGATGGATCATAACTCTTCTGATTCAGACAATTAGAATGATCAATCATCAATATCATTCTAATTGCTTTCAAAATCCACCAGTGACATCAAGCAGTATGTGGTGGCAACCCATCAAAACTGAAGATGAACCTCTCGATGCAGCTACCTGTGTGATTGAGTTCCTCTATCATGAGTCCCGACTGAATTAGGGTTAAGATAAACTCATCAAACCCAACATCAGTCATATGAGTTAATCGATCGATCCGAGTCTGATGTGAAATCTTAATGAAAAACTCTTTTCCATTATTTCACTCTGCCATGGCCATGGGCTTAAGGACTCGATCTTTTAATTATCATAGGACTATTCCTCTCATCTACCGAGGTTGATAGATCCCATTTTGGTGCGACCTAATTTCTACAATGAATATGCTACAACCAACATACACCTTAGGATTCTGAATGGCTAGGAGATCGAGTTATGGTGTAGTCAAACTATAACACACTCAAGGTGAACTATCGATGCACCTCAGGTCAAAGAACTAGACACACAACTGCAGCATCGAGCTAGTCATTGATGAGAAGGTAGACTTCCTTATGACTGCTCGAAGTGGTCACACTCAGTACTCTCATTCTCAATGAATACCTGTACTCTCACTCCGGTGTCTCCACACCGTAGACTCAAGACACATCTATCCTAAGGAAGCGATCGTACACCAACCTTTCAGATCAATCACCATCCTCGTGATGATCCTATGGTCAGGAGCTGTTTATGAGTTAGTTATGTAAATTCATGTCTTAAATTTTCAACTCTTGAAAATATGAATTTACATTCCTACTAACTCAAAGGATGTATCACAAACACAATGTACACAATGTGATAGAAGAATAATCTTTTTATTGATTTATAGTCAAAATTATAAATTTGCCCTTAGATCTGTACAGGAATGTGTCAGCCGATCTGGCATCTAGGGCACGCATCTAACAACTCTCTCCTATTTAAACATGGGACCATGAGAGGGATGACAACCAACCTGATATGGATTAGGTTTTGATGCCACAAACTAGAGGAGAAGTGCATGGAAAATCCAAGGGAGAGAGGGCATAGCGTGAGGCTTCATCGCATGAGGTAAGTTGGTCCATATCCCTTCTTTCTTACCAACAACCAAAGGTTGGTTGTTAGGGCCTCTTTTCTCTCTCTTTTGTCCATGTTTGGATATGAGTTTTTCTCTCTTCTTGTCCAAGAGTTGGATAAAAATTTTTACGTCTCTAGCATAGAGATTTGGTACATGAATTTTAGGAAGAAAAGAGAAGAAAGAATTCTTCTCATGATCTCTAGTGTAGAGAACAATATCCTCCTATTTTCTTCTTCTCCTTTAAGAGTATCTTAAGAGAAAAAAAGATTGTTCAACCATCAAGATGCGATCCCTACAAGAGAGCTAGCACCCCAGTGAGATCAAGAAGCTTCTGATCAGATCGAAGTCTAATGTGGATACCCATAGAGGCCTGATGCTTGTGCGGCTTCAAAAGACCTTTGGAAGATATCCACGATCATTAGTTCATAGTGTAGATCGACCCACATCAAGATATGAAGTTATTTATTTATTTTTATTTAATTTTTATATTTGAATCCTATCTCATATGTGTAGATCCTATTTATAGTTTTAAGATTTGATCTTATACATGCTTAGATTAAATCAAATTTAATCTGAATTTTTAAAATTTTTACTGTATATTTGTTTCAATATTTTTGCATGCATGAAATCATGAAATTCTAACAATAGATTCTTATGTAGGGTGTTTTATGATCAGATCATATGCTTGCATTGGAGATCAAAAAGTTTAATCTAAAGTTATTTCGCTGTAAAATTTAAAAATGCATACATGAAACCCCTATGGTTTTTCTTCACTCCTTGAGTTGGCACATCAAATAGGCCACACACATCAAATATATACCAGGATAAGTATCTCAGTGATCCTTGTCCCTTGTCTCATAAGAGCAGCTTGGTCATTCTTTCTCAAAAAAATGATACACAGATTAAATATGACTCAGCAGTCAATGAGCCCAAAAGTTCAAATTTCTTCAGTCTGTTAATTATTTCTTCTCCTATATGACCTAGCCTAAAGTGCCACATATACTTCAAGTTTATCTCAATGCTAGATCTCTCAGACTCAATGACATTCATTGCTTGTTCAAATAAGTCTACCGATGCATCACCATGCAAATGATAGAGACTATCTCTAAGAACTAAATCCAGATGGTGATCATAGAGGATAGGTGCATATGACCACAGGAGCAACTTTTATCCTATCACTGACTCGAAGGGTTATTTCACCTTCCCTTAGCCCTCTATCTTTCTTTAGACCCTACAATGAAGCGCATAAATAGGCACTAGAGTCTAATTCTCAACTGGAAGAAGAGTAAACCATAAGATCAATTTTGAGCAATTTCGATATTTCTTCCCAAGGTGTGTTTCTATTTCTTTAGGCTCTCCAGGTATGTATCTCTAAAATTTTTAGGGTCCCTTAGTTACCAACATATTGACCAATTCAGATAAGGTGCTATAATAGTTATTTATATGGTAGTCTACTATAAATTTTTCATACAAATCAAGAAAGGATAGTAGGATCATATCCCCAAGTAATTTCTTGTGCATGATCATGTCGAGCTTCTCGAGCTTCTCAAGCTCCTTAATATCTTTGATCATTGTCAAACATTGATTATGGACAAACTGTAGGGAACCAGATCTAGGGTTTCAGGGTTAGATCTTGAAACTTTTTCAAGATCATACAGCGGAAGACTAAAATAAATCAAAATTTATTTTCTAAGATCAGAAAATACCTAGATCTAAGATTCTATTACATGATTATTACATAGCATTAAATCAAAAATTAAAATATATATAAATATAGTATGAACTACATGTTGATCATATCAACATGTTTCTATACTAGCTACATCTAATGTATGTATTAAATAATAGATCAGATCTATTACCTTGCAAGTTAGACGCTCTAACCTCACTGATCTGGGCTTAAGGATGATGTTGCAAGCCGCACACGTGTCCGGCCTCTAGGAGTCGTCCACACGAGCCCACGAATCTCGATCAGAAGTCCTGCTTCAGAAAATCAGCACAGTATGCTAGTACTGCGCTGATCCTTCTTTGATGGTTGATCAGGTGCCTCCTTCTTCTTGATTTGGACTCTTCCAAAGATGGAAAGTAGAAGGAGGAGTTTCAGATCTGAGACACTCTCAGGAAACTCAAGATGGAGGAAGGAAAGATATGAAAACAAAAACCCAAGAACAAGACCCTCTTCTTCTTCACGTTTTTCTCTCTAGATACCCAAACTTGCATCTTTTATATCTCCACAACCCAAAGGTATTTCTCTCTGATTTTTGGATAGCAGAAAGGCCTCTCAAATATCTATCTCTCCTTAAAATTTCACGAAGAAACTCGTCTTATATAGAGAGATATGATAGAGTCCTTGTCTAGGTCAAACACCTAGTCAAGGCTTATCCAAACATGGCAAGTTAAGGGACGCCCAACTCTTGAGCACCTCCTCCATATTTTCGTGCATGGATCACCAGAAAAGGGTGTACAATATAAACCCTAAAAGCCATGAAAATTCCAAAAAAAATTGGATAAATTCGGTGCAAAATTGAAAGAGTTTTGGATTTCTAAAACTCTATCTCATAGAATTCGAAATCCAAACTTATTCCTTTTAGATTTGATCCAAATCACCTTCCATGTAAGAAAGAAGAGAGGAGACCTTTTGTGAATGTGGGAGAGATCTGGGAGAGGTCTTTTGTCGCACAAAATAAGTGGAGATTGGCGTTGAATAAGAGAGAGGGCGTGGAGAAGGTTTATGTGGCGCAAGGTGGAATCCTAGTCCTACTAGGATTCTGTCTCATAACTTGTTTTAATTTGGTTTCCCAAATCAAATCAAATCAAAATTAGATCAACCCAATTAAAATAGGTCTTAACCTAATTAAGAACCTAATTTAATCAGATTAAATTAAATTTAAATCTGATTTAATTTTTTAATCAAATTAGAAATTAGATTGACCCAAGTCCTAGTTGAACTAGGACTAGTCTTTCCTTGCACTTGGCTTATCCAATAAACCAATTGGATTTGATCCAATCAAGCCCAAACCAAATCTAATTAAATCATATTTAATTAGACTTAATCTCAGCCCATTGGCTTAATCAAATTAAGCCAATTAGCAATCAAATTGCTAATCGATCCTCCTGCAACACTTGCACTGGGTTAAATGTCAATCGTATTGATTATTTAACTCTATAATGATTCTTAATCGTTGATCAACCATCCGATCGGATCATGAACTCTAATGTGTGTGACCTCATAGGTCCGAACCTAAGTCGGTAGCATAGAAATAAATTTTTATACCAATCGAAGTGACCATCTAGCAATGGTACCCGACGTCCGGATAGGTCGAATGTGTAGAACAACATCCTTAGAACCCATGCGGATATAGTTTTCATATAATTCATCTCCTTGACCAAAATGATCATAGGACACCCCAGAGCTCAACTGTCAACTCTGATCAGGTTGTCCACATTGTATTTCAAAATATCAAATCCATCTGATGGATTACCCTGGCCAAGGTTTTGCTAAATTGAAATACAGCGACTCATTCTTCTCCAACTCTTGGAGTGGTCAATCCCATCTCGATCACACTCTGACTTCGCAAGTACTTGACTGTGCCCAGAAGCCTTCCATCCCTGAATTAGAAATTCAGTTAGTCCGGTACCAAAGCACAGTGAGTTGCTTGCAAGTCACTGAGGTGATCTCAAGTCTAAGGGACACTTATACCTATATCCCATCAGAGACATTCTCGACAGCAGAATGCTCTGGAGTTGGTCACGTTCAATGACGATGTACCCTTACATCTCACCTGTATGCCATACCAGTGTCTCCACACTCTTTGGTTAAGAGGACAACCAACCCATATGGCCTACAGCGACCTATGCTCGATAGAAGCTGTCGTCCTTATTAACAGCCTAACATTTGGTCGTGAACAGTTTTAAGGACTAATCGATAAATCCTCTCTTTATCGAACCTAAATAGTCCTAAGGACTTCATCATAACAACGGAGTTCATTAGAAGATGAAAGCTTATGATGAAAATGCCAAATATATTTTATTTATTAACAAATTAATTACAATACTTGGTTGCTCAACCATCAACAGCTTGACGATTGGCTTTTTGGGACACATTTCCCAACAACTCCCACTTGTCCTAAAGCCACTAGGCACAGTATCTAATACCCATCTTCGACTTGTGGTTGTCGAACTCCTTTATTGCCAGGGCTTTAGTGAAGGGGTCGGCTAGGTTCTCCTTTCTGTCGATCTTCTGAAGGTCGACGTCACCTCGATCCACGATCTCTCGGACCAGGTGGAAGCGGTGCAAGATGTGCTTCGTCCGCTGATGTGCTTTGGGTTCCTTCACCTGAGCTATGGTACCAGTGCTGTCGCAGTAGAGCAGGACTGGACCATCGAAGGAGGATGCTACTCTGAGCTCATTGATGAATTTCCTCAGCCACACAGCTTCCTTCGCGGCATCTGATGCTGCGATATACTCCGCTTCATAAACAGAGTCTGCCACAGTATGCTGCTTGGAACTCTTCCAGCAGATGGCTCCACCATTCAGAGTAAAGATATAACCCGACACACTCCTGCTGTCATCATGGTCAGATTGGAAGCTGGAGTCTGTGAACCCCACAAGTTTCAGATCTGACTCGCCATAAACCAACCATTGGTCCTTAGTATTTCTCAAATACTTAAGGATGGCTTTAACCACTTTCCAGTGATCTTCTCCAGGATCAGATTGGTATCTACTCACTACTCCTAGTGAGTATGCCACATCTGGTCTTGTACATATCATGGCGTACATGATAGATCCCACGGCTAAAGCATATGGGACTCTACTCATACGCTCTCTCTCTTCAGGAGTTGTCGGACAATCCTTCTTAGAGAGAGAAATTCCATGGCCTATCGGTAGATAGCCCTTCTTGGAATTTTCCATGCTGAACCTCTTCAGCACAGTGTCTATGTACATGGACTGGGATAACCCAAGCATCCTTTTAGATCTATCCCTATAGATCTTCATCCCTAGGATGTAGGATGCTTCACCCAAGTCCTTCATGGAGAACTGTGATGACAACCAAACTTTTATTCCCTGTAGTGCGGGGATGTCATTCCCGATTAAGAGAATGTCATCCACGTACAAGACAAGGAATACCATAACTGGACCATTTGCCCATTTATAGATGCAGGGCTCTTCTCCATTCTTAATGAAGCCATACATTTTGATCACCTTATCAAAATGCATGTTTCAACTCCGAGAAGCTTGCTTCAGTCCATAAATGGATCTCTGAAGCTTGCACACCTTGGACTCATCTGTGGATGTAAACCCTTCAGGTTGTATCATATACACCTCTTCAGTCAGCTCTCCATTCAGGAAAGCTGTCTTTACATCCATCTGCCAGATCTCATAATCCAGATGGGCAGCTATTGCAAGCATTATCCGAATAGATTTGAGCATTGCCACAGGGGAATACGTCTCGTCATAGTCAATACCATAACGTTGACGATACCCCTTGGCAACCAGACGGGCTTTATAGGTCTCCACCTTTCCGTCTGCGCCCCTCTTCCTTTTGAAGACCCATTTACACCCAATGGGTTTAACCCCTTCAGGTGGGTCAACCAATGTCCATACATCGTTGACCTTCATGGACTCCATTTCGAATTTCATGGCTTCAAGCCATTTCTCGGAATCAGGTCTCTGCATAGCATCCATATAGGTGATCGGATCCTCATTATTCTCATCAAGTTCGATGGGATCACCGTCCCGGACCAAGAAACTGTAGTATCTGTCCGGCTGACGCGGTACTCTACCGGATCGCCTTAATGGTGCAGGTATATTGGGCTCCGGATGTGATCTAATCATATCCGACTCAGGTTCAGCTATTGGTGTCGGTCCTTCTACCTATTGAACTTCATCAAGTTCAATCTTAGAGGCAACGGTTCCTTCACCAAGGAACTCCTTTTCTAAAAAGATTGCCTTAAGGCTGACGAACACCTTTTGTTCATCAGCTTGGTAGAAAAAATATCCTTTTGTCTCTTTGGGGTACCCTATGAATGAGCATTTGTCAGACCTAGGTCCAAGTTTGTCTGTGACTAATCGTTTGACATAGGCCGGGCACCCCCAGACCCTAAGGTGTGAAAGTGCTGGCTTACGTCCCATCCATATCTCATATGGAGTCTTAATTACAGACTTACTTGGAATCCTATTTAACAGATAACAGGCCGATTCGAGTGCATATCCCCAGAAGGATATCAGCAAGCTAGCAAAAACCCATCATGGATCGGACCATGTCTAACAAAGTCTGATTCCTCCTTTCAAACACACCATTATGCTGTGGTGTTCCTGGAGGAGTCCATTGGGAGAAAATCCCATTCTCTCCTAGATATGTGAGAAACTCACTAGAAAGGTATTCTCCTCCTCGATCAGATCAAAGAGTTTTAATACTCTTCCCAGTTTGTTTTTCCACTTCACTTCGAAATCGTTTGAACATTTCAAATGAATCCGACTTATGTTTCATCAGATAGACATATCCATATAGGTATAGGTCATCCGTGAAAGCTATGAAGTAGAAATATCCACCTCTAGCACTGGTGCTTATGGGCCCACATACATCAGTATGTACTAGGCCCAAGAGCTCAGTAGCTCTCTCACCTTTTCCAGTAAAAGGTGACTTGGTCATTTTACCAAGAAGACAGAACTCACAGGTTGCAAGTGATTCACAATCACTGACTTTGAGGATTCCCTCTTGAGTCAACCTGTTTATTCTGTTCTTATTTATATGACCTAGCCTCCAATGCCATAAGTAGATATTTGACACACTATCTAATCTAGGGTGCTTGCCAGTAGAATAGACTCTTATCAGGCTTGATCTTTTTGGTCTGGCTCTGCACAGATGTCCCAGCCTGAACTTGCACCTTCTTGACTTTCTTCTTCTTGTTCTTCTTTCCTTTCTCAAAGGGTCGAGAACCAGAAGATGAACCTCCCACTGAGTTCACCGACTCCTTGAGGAGTTGGTGATCCTTCTCAAAGTTCTGAAGCAACCCCATTAATCCATGGTAGTTTACTTCAGGCTTTGTCATTCTATAATGAGTGAGGAATGGGAGACAAGACTTGGGCAGCGAGTTCAGTATTGCATCTTTCCCAAGCTGCTCATGCAAGGGAAAGCCGAGCTTGCTCAATCGTTCCATCAGCTCGATCATGTACAATACATGATCAGTGATAGAGACTCCATCCCGTATTTTGGCGTTGAAGATGGCACAACTAGTCTTGTGCCTCTCCACGTCATCGGGTGTGCCAAAGGCATCCTCCAACACTTGAAGCATGTCCTTTGGCTGAGCCGTCTCGAATCTGCGACTGAACTCGTCGCTCATAGCAGTCAGCATGATACAGCGCACCGTGGTCTGGTCACTGAGCCACTTTTGGTAAGTGTCTCTGACTGTTCCATGTGCATTGACAGCTGGCTCCTCAGGTGTAGGATCCATTATCACATATAGGATCCGTTCATGCTTCAGGACTATCTTCAACTTTCGATACCAGCTACCGAAGTTGGATCCCACCAACTTATCATTGTCCAACAATGATCGGAGCGATAGGAAAGTGGCCATATTTGCACAAAGGAGAACCATAACCTAATTAGTAATTGATTTATTAAACCTAAAGATTTAGACTTTAATCAAAAGGTTTCTCCCACTATTTTATTCGAATTGGTAGCCTCTACCTCCAACTCGAGGAATTACCCTAATTCCTTAGCGGGTACTAGAATCCACTTAGACTGCACACAAGCCCAACTTTGGTTGGTCAACCCATGTATATCTAAGGGTAGGTTCATAACCAATTGTTTCTCTAAACAATTTCTAGTAATTTTAATTTTGCCCCAGAAACCTAATCAGTAGGCTTTGGCCTTTACTGTAAGGATCCGGTTAGGTCCAACCATTAACATGATCATACTTGGTGTATCTAACCAACGAATGATTAAGTCCAACTTTGGTTGTCTCACCTAACCACCATTAGAGAGACACTTCCAAGTCATCATATGATGAGTGATAATTCCATTAGTCAACAAGCACCAGGCCTTTGGGTCTGCAATGATTATTGAGTTCATGGACTCATTATCAAACACCTTAATGGGAGGCTATGACTCAGTTATCTCCATAACTTTATCATTTTAAGGACCTAATAATTTTAGAGGATTAAATAATATAGAGGATGAGGTCAGATGAACCAGCTTATCATGATCCTCCCACTGACTTCACCAAGTCAGCTTAAGGGAGACCATTAAAAGGGCTGGTCTAGGAGCACCTAAATCAGTCACACTGATTTACCTAGCTGACATGGGTCAGCTCGAATAGTCAAGTGATCCGATCAAAACATAATTTCACCAAGAGGCCAGGTAAGTTCGATCAGTGGGAGGGTCTGCCAAAACTTGCCTTAGACACCATCATGAATGGCCAGGTAAGCGGGCTCCCAATTAAAAACCACCGGTCTGGTTTACCTTAGACACCAACTGGTTTAATTAGTTTCGATTAGATCAACCTAACAGTTCGTGCTAGACCGCTTAGCCAAGAATCAAGTCCATTTGGTTCTCGTTAAAGACATGGACTTGACCAACTACAACTATTGTAATTGATCTAGAGAATCCTTGATCTAATCTAAGACAACAATTGATTAGATTTAGTCAATTCTCTAATTAAGTCCATCTTTAATCTAACCATAGGTCTAACCCAATTAATGGACCTAATTTCCACTAACCCATTAACCCAATGTGTTATGATTTGTGTCTTAGGTTCTTCAATTCACAATTCTAGAACCTAATCAAACAACTTCTTAATTCTTAATTAAGTTTTGGGCTGAGGGTTGGGTTCGGCTTTTTAAAAAATAATTTTCATATTTGTAAAACAATTTTACAATATGATTCTACCAATCATATTGCATGTTTGATTCATAATCAAGATGCAAGTGAAATAAACATGAAACTACTTTAGATCTAATCTAAACAGGTTCATGTAAATGAAACAATTTCAACTTTAAATAATTTCTTTGCATAAAAATTATTAACAAAGAGATTTTATTTCAGATTTAAACATCTTTTAAATCTAATAAATCATAAATTTAATCTAGATCATATCTAACAAATTTATGATTAAAGATAGATCTACACAAACTAGGACAACCTTGGCACTGTAAGGGGTAAACCTTACAGCAGGACAACCTTGCAGTTTGTGATGATCTAAAATTTTAATTTCAGATTTAATAATCAGAATATAAATTAGATCTAATCTAAAAAATAATCTAAGCATGTAAAAATAATCATGTAATAAAGAACCTAGGCTCTGATACCAATTGTAGGGAACCAGATCTAGGGTTTCAGGGTTAGATCTTGAAACTTTTTCAAGATCATACAGCGGAAGACTAAAATAAATCAAAATTTATTTTCTAAGATCAGAAAATCTCTAGATCTAAGATCTTATTACATAATTATTACATAGCATTAAATTAAAAATTAAAATATATATAAATATAGTATGAACTACATGTTGATCATATCAACATGTTTCTATACTAGCTACATCTAATGTATGTATTAAATAATAGATCAGATCTATTACCTTGCAAGTTAGATGCTCTAACCTCGCTGATATGGGCTTAAGGATGATGTTGCAAGCCGCACACACGTCCGGCCTCTAGGAGTCATCCACACGAGCCCACAAATCTCGATCAGAAGTCCTACTTCAGGAAATCAGCACAGTATGCTAGTACTGCGCTGATCCTTCTTTGATGGTTGATCAGGTGCCTCCTTCTTCTTGATTTGGACTCTTCTAAAGATGAAAAGTAGAAGGAGGAGTTTCAGATCTGAGACACTCTCAGAAAACTCAAGATGGAGGGAGGAAAGATATGAAAACAAAAACCCAAGAAGAAGACCCTCTTCTTCTTCACATTTTTCTCTCTAGATACCCAAACTTGCATCTTTTATATCTCTATGACCCAAAGGTATTTCTCTCTTATTTTTAGATGGTAGAAAGGCCTCTCAAATATCTATCTCTTCTTAAAATTTCACAAAGAAACTCATCTTATATAGAGAGATATGATAGAGTCCTTGTCTAGGTCAAACACCTAGTCAAGGCTTATCCAAACATGGCAAGTTAAGGGACGCCCAACTCTTGAGTACCTCCTCCATATTTTCATGCATGGATCACCAGAAAAGGGTGTACAATGTAAACCCTAAAAGCCATGAAAATTCCAAAAAAAAATTGGATAAATTCGATGCAAAATTGAAAGAGTTTTGGATTTCTAAAACTCTATCTCATAGAATTCGAACTCCAAACTTATTCCTTTTAGATTTGATCCAAATCACCTTCCATGTAAGAAAGAAGAGAGGAGACCTTTTGTGAACGTGGGAGAGATCTGGGAGAGGGCTTTTGTCACACAAAATAAGTGGAAATTGGCGTTGAATAAGAGAGAGGGCGTGGAGAAGGTTTATGTGGCGCAAGGTGGAATCCTAATCCTACTAGGATTCTGTCTCATAACTTGTTTTAATTTGGTTTCCCAAACCAAATCAAATCAAAATTAGATCAACCCAATTAAAATAGGTCTTAACCTAATTAAGAACCTAATTTAATCAGATTAAATTAGATTTAAATCTGATTTAATTTTTTAATCAAATTAGAAATTAGATTGACCCAAGTCCTAGTTGAACTAGGACTAGTCTTTCCTTGCACTTGGCTTATCCAATAAACCAATTGGATTTGATCCAATCAAGCCCAAACCAAATCTAATTAAATTATATTTAATTAGACTTAATCTCAGCCCATTGGCTTAATCAAATTAAGCCAATTAACAATCAAATTGCTAATCGATCCTCCTGCAACACTTGCACTGGGTTAAATGTCAATCGTATTGATTATTTAACCCTATAATGATTCTTAATCGTTGATCAACCATCCGATCGGATCATGAACTCTAATGTGTGTGATCTCATAGGTTCGAACCTAAGTCGGTAGCATAGAAACAAATTTCTATACCAATCGAAGTGATCATCTAGCAATGGTACCCGACGTCCGGATAGGTCGAATGTGTAGAACAACATCCTTAGAACCCATGCGGATATAGTTTTCATATAATTCATCCCCTTGACCAAAATGATCATAGGACACCCCAGAGCTCAACTGTCAACTCTGATCAGGTTGTCCACATTGTATTTCAAAATATCAAATCCATCTGATGGATTACCCTGGCCAAGGTTTTGCTAAATTGAAATACAACGACTCATTCTTCTCCAACTCTTGGAGTGGTCAATCCCATCTCGATCATACTCTGACTTCGCAAGTACTTGACTGTGCCCAGAAGCCTTCCGTCCCTGAATTAGAAATTCAGTTAGTCCGATACCAAAGCACAGTGAGTTGCTTGCAAGTCACTGAGGTGATCTCAAGTCTAAGGGACACTTATACCTATATCCCATCAGAGACATTCTCGACAGCAGAATGCTCTGGAGTTGGTCACGTTCAATGATGATGTACCCTTACATCTCACCTGTATGCCATACCAGTGTCTCCACACTCTTTAGTTAAGAGGACAACCAACCCATATGGCCTACAGCGACCTATGCTCGATAGAAGCTGTCGTCCTTATTAACAGCCTATCATTTGGTCGTGAACAGTTTTAAGGACTAATCGATAAATCCTCTCTTTATCGAACCTAAATAGTCCTAAGGACTTCATCATAACAACGGAGTTCATTAGAAGATGAAAGCTTATGATGAAAATGCCAAATATATTTTATTTATTAACAAATCAATTACAATACTTGGTTGCTCAACCATCAACAGCTTGACGATTGGCTTTTTGGGACACATTTCCCAACACAAACTACCCATCGCACATCTTATAAGTTGTGCGACTTTGATCACCTCACAATTCTTTATAGATGAATGAACATGTGCTCCACAGTGTACATGTCCCCATACATATTTTGGAGATCATCTGACATGAACGCCAGCTTTCAAGACCTACCTTTATTGTCAATGTCCATCCACTTATCAAGTATAGTGCATTTACTTTGGATTGGATGAGCTGGTAACATTGGGATAACCTGATCGAGAACATGATTTAATTTTTTAAAAACTTAAGAATGATTCTTAAGTTTCTGAGCTAGTCTATGTAATTGGTTTTAGTTAAACGGTTGATATCTAAGATTGGAGCTAGAGGATTAGAAGCTAATATAATAAACTACAAAGAGTAAAGATGTAGGAAAATCAGCAAGCACATAGTATATATTTTAAAATTTTTATCCAATAAAAATATGAGATTAAACAATTTAATCTATAAAACATGCTTAAGATCTAATTTTAACATCTATCCTAGGATCTATATCATGTCATACATGCATACAAAGATCTGAAAATATAATCAGCATCCAAGATCACATCTAGACATGCCCTAGTAGATCACATCTACTATATACATCATATGTATATCAAGTATGAGTTCAAAACTCATCACCTTAGCACGGGTAGCAGATCTCCACGATCGAATCTCATGGACTTAAGGGTTGCTTGCAGCTGCATAGGGTGCCTGGCCTCTACGGTTGATCCACTCAAAATCCTGTGCTGATCTGTTTCTCCGAGAGTACTAGCTTATGTAGAAACTGCTGTAGATAATTGATTTGCTGCTTTCTTCGAATCCCTCGGATTCCTCCAAAACCAAATAAGGACAAAAAAGATCTAGTGATGGAAGGAAGAAAGAAGAATCTCTTCTCTCTTTTGTTTTCCCTCACCCAAAAATCCTATATCTAATCTAGGTATCTCATTGAAGAGGAGAAGGTTCTCCTCTATGTTCACATGCCCAAGATGGCCGCCCAACCCCAAGACCTCATGCCCAAAATCTTAACTCATGATGGAGAACTCTCATAAAGATCTGATATTTTGTCACACAAAAATCAGGGTCTTTTACAGATGGCATGGATGGGGAGATAGAGTCCAAGTTCAAATCAAATTCGAACCAAGATAAGAATCAAGTTTCAAGCTGAATTCAAATCCAATTTAAATTCAACTTGAACCAAATCTTATCTCATCCTTAGGGCTCTCACAGTGGGTGACAAAGAGCTTTTAGTATTCATATTTCACATGCAAATCCGATATTTGCATTGGGGTATTGGTGTGTGCACAAGGGTGGTCAGTGGCTAGGAGAGTTTAAGCTATTTTGGACTCTTATGGTTTATCTAATAAGTCTCCAACCTAATCAAATTAGATTAGACCTAATTGAATAACTTGAACCCAATCTAATTAGGTTTCAAACCTGATTAAATCAAAATTTAATTGAGCCTAATTTCTGATCAAATCAAAAATCAATCACCCTTAGCAATTAGGTCATCTCATAATCTAATCAGGTCAAACCAAATTAAATCTAATTTAATTAGACTTGAACCAAATTACATTGCTCAATCAAATTGAGCTAAATAGCAATCTAATTGCTTATCAATCCTGTTTTAATTCACTAACTGTTAGTGAATTAATTCATTACAACTTTTGCATCAGGTTAATCAACAATCAAATTGATTATTACACTCTAGAATGATTCCCAACCATTGATCAACCACTTGATCAGACAAAAATTTTTTTGAGTGCGACCCCATAGGTTTGAACCTAAGCCGGTAACATGGGAATAACTTTCTGAACTAATCGATATAACCATCCAGTAATGGGATCCGACATCCGTATAGGTCGAATGATTGCAAAGCAATATTCAAAAACTTACTGGCGTATGGTTATCATATAATTCATCCCTTTGACCCTAATACTCAAGAAGACCAAGGATTTAACTATGAACCCTGGAATAGTCAACCATATTGTATCTCAACCTTTCAAATCTATTACATGGATTATCCTGATTAAGATTTTACTAAATTGAAATACAGTGATGCATTAACTCCTGAATCCAGAGAGATCAATTCCATTTTGACTGACACACCAGCTTAACAAGTACTTGACTGCACTCAGAAATCTTCTATCATTAAATTAAAAATTTAGGTAGTCCAACACTAAAGAGTTGCTTGCAAGTCACCTGGTGATCTCAGGTCAGAGGGATACTTATACCCATACACTTCATGAGCTACTCTTGACAACAGAGTGCTTCACAGTTGGTCACGTTCAGTGCAAGTATACTCCTACACTTCACTTGCATACCATACTAGTATCTCCACACTCCTTGATTAATAGGACAACCAACCCATATGGCACACAATGACCTACACTCAATATCACTATTATCCTAGTAATAGCGAATCGTTTGGTTGTGAACTAGTTTAAGGACTAAATGATAAATCTTCCTTTATCAATTTAAAATAGTCTTAAGGACTTCATCACAATACAGGAGTTCACATAGAAGATGTACAAAATTTTATAATAAAAAAGTCAAATAAATTTTATTATTGAAAATTCATATACAATTACAAAATGAGCACAACCATCAACAGGCTGATGATTGACTTTGGGATACTATTCCAATAACTCTCACTTAGACTAAAGCCAATCAGTACAGTATCATATACCCATCTTTAATTTGTGATCATTAAACTCCTTGACACTGAAGGCTTTAGTGAATAGATCAGCCAGGGTCTCTTTTCTATCGATCTTTTGAATATCGACATCACCTCGATCCACAATCTTCCAGATCAGGTGGTAGCGGCACAGAATATGCTTGGTGCACTGATGAAACTTTGGTTCCTTCACTTATGTAATGGCTCCAGTGCTGTCACAATATAACAGGATTAGACCATCAATGGAGGGTGCCACTGTGAGCTCGTCGATGAACTTCTACAACCATACATCTTCCTTCATAGCATCAGATTCCGTGATATACTCCACCTCCCAAATTGAGTCGGCTATGGTGTGCTGCTTGAAATTTTTTCAACAGACTGCTCTATCATTCAGGATAAAAACAAATCGGATGAGCTCTTACTATCATCATGATCTGACTGAAAGCTAGAGTCTGTATACCTCATAAGTTTCAAGTTAGATTCTCCATAAATGAGCCACTAGTCCTTATTATTTCTCAAATACTTAAGGATAGTTTTCATAACCTTTCAGTGGTTCTCCTTTGGATCAGACTGATACCTGCTCACTACCCCTAGTGAGTAGGCAACATCCGATATCATACATGTCATGGTGTACATGATAGAAATCATTATCGAAGTATATAGAATCCTACTCATATGCTCCCTTTCTTGAGAGGTTGTCGGACAATCCCTCTTCGAAAGAGAAATTCCATGGCCTATCGAAAGATAGCCTTTCTTAGAATTCTCTATGCTGAATTATTTCAGTACAATATCGATGTACGTGGATTGAGATAATCCAAGCAACCTCTTCGATCTATCTCTATAGATTTTTATCCCAAGGATGTAGGATGCTTCTCCTAAATCCTTCATGAAGAACTGAGACGATAGCCAAACCTATATTCTTTATAATGCAGGAACATCATTCTTGATTAAAAGAATGTCATCCAGATATAAAATAAGAAATACAACTACAGAATAATTTATCCACTTGTAAATGTACAGTTCTTCTCAATTTTTAACGAAGCCATTGAAGGAACCAGATCTAAGATTTCAGGGTTAGATCTTGAAACTTTTTCAAGATCAAGCAGCGGAAGACTAAAATAAATAAAAATTTATTTTCTAAAATCAGAGAATCTTCAGATCTAAGATTCTATTACATGATTATTACATAGCATTAAATCATAAATTAAAATATATAGAGCATGAACTATATGTCGATCATATCAATATATTTTTATACTACATTTAATGTATGTATTAAACAATAGATCAGATCTATTATCTTACAAGTTAGACATTCTAACCTTGCTGATTCAGGTTTGAGGATGATGTTGCAAATCACGCATGCATCCGATCTCTAAGAGTCATCCACACGAGCTCACAAATCTCGATCAGAAGTCCTGCTTCAGAAAATTAGCACAGTATGCTAGTACTGCACTGATCCTTCTTTGATGGTTGATCAGGTGCCTCCTTCTTCTTGATTTGAGCTCTTTCAAAGATGAGAAGTAGGAGGAGGAGTTTTAGATCTGAGATACTCTCAGAAAACTCAAGATGGAGGAAAGGAAGAGATGAAACTAACAACCCTAGAAGAAGACCCTCTTCTTCTTCTCTTTACTCTCTCCTAGACACCCTATCTTGTGTCTATTATATCTCCACGACCCAAAGGTCTTTTTCTCTAATTTTTGGATTTCCCAAAGGACTCTCAAATCTCTATGTTCTTCTAAAATTTTATAAAGAAACTCATTTTATAAAGAGAGATATGATAGAGTTTTTGTCTAGGTCAAATACCTAGTCAAGGCTTATCCAAATATGGCAAGATAAGGGGTGCCCAACTCTTGGGTGCCTCCTCCTTATTTTCATGTATGGATCACCAGCAAAGGATGCACAATGTGTGCCCTAAAATCTATAAAAATCTCAAAAAAAATCTGAATAAATTCGGTGTAAAAAGGAAAGAGTTTTGGATTTCTAAAATTCTATCTCATAGAATTTGAAATCCAAACTTATTCCTACTTTGATTTGATCCACAACCATTTTCCATGTATGAAAGAAGAGAGAAAAACTTTTGGACATAGAAAAGACCTGGGAGAAGGATTTTATCACACAAAATAAGAGGAGATTGGCATAGAATAAGAGAGAAGGCATGGCGGGGCTTATGTGGTGCAAGGTGGAATCCTAGTCTTACTAGGATTCTATCTTATGACTTGTTTTAATTTGATTTTTCAAATCAAATCCAACCAAAATTAGATCAACTCAATTAAAATAGATCTTAACTCAATTAAGAACTTAATTTAATTAGATTAAATTAGATTTAAATCTGATTTAGTTTTCTAATCAAATTAGAAATTAGGTTGACCCAAGTCCTAATTGAACTAGGTCAAGTTTTTTTCTTGCAATTGACTTATCCAATAAACCAATTGAACTTGATCCAATCAAGCTCAAACCAAATCTAATTAAATTATATTTAATTAAACCTAATCTTAGCCCATTGGCTTAATCAAATTAAGCCAATTAGCAATCAAATTGCTAATCGATCCTCCTGCAATACTTGCACTAGGTTAAATGTCAATCGTATTGATCATTTAACCCTAGAACGATTCTTAATCATTGATCAACCATCTGATCGGATCATAAACTCTAATGTGTGTGACCTCATAGGTCCGAACCTAAGTCGGTAGCACAGAAATAAATTTTTATACCAATCGAAGTGACCATCTAGCAATGGTACCCGACGACCGGATAGGTCGAATGTGTAGAACAACATCCTTAGAACCCATGCGGATATAGTTTTCATATAATTCATCCCCTTGACCAAAATGATCATAGAATACCTCAAAGTTCAACTGTCAACTCTGAACAGGTTGTCCATATTGTATTTTAAAATATCAAATTTATTTGATGGATTACCCTGACCAAGGTTTTGCTAAATTGAAATACAGTGACTCATTCTTCTCCAACTCTGGGAGTGGTCAATCCCATCTTGATCACACTCTGACTTCGCAAGTACTTGACTATGCCCAAAGGACTTCCATCATTGAATTAGAAATTCAGTTAGTCTAGTACCAAAGCACAGTGAGTTGCTTGCAAGTCACTGAGGTGATCTCAGATCTAAGGGACACTTATACCTATATCCCATCAGAGACATTCTCGATAGCAGAATGCTCTGGAGTTGGTCATGTTCAATGATGATGTACCCTTATATCTCACCTGTATGCCATACCAGTGTCTCCACACTCATTGGTTAAGAGGACAACCAACCCATATGGCCTACAGTGACCTATGCTCGATAGAAGCTGTCGTCCTTATTAACAGCCTATCATTTGGTCGTGAACAGTTTTAAGGACTAATCGATAAATCTTCTCTTTATCGAATCTAAATAGTCCTAAGGACTTCATCATAACAACAGAGTTAATTAGAAGATGAATGCTTATGATAAAAATATCAAATATATTTTATTTATTAACAAATCAATTACCATACAAGATTACTCAACCGTCAACAGACTGACGATTGATTTTTGGGACACATTTCCCAACAACTCCGACTTGTCCTAAAGCCACTCGGCACAGTATCTAATACCCATCTTTGACTTGTGGTTGTCAAACTCTTTTGTCGCTAGGGCTTTAGTGAAGGGGTCGGCCAGGTTCTCCTTTTCGTCGATTTTTTGAAGATTGATGTCACCTTGATCCATGATCTCCTGGACCAGATGGAAGCGATGCAAAATATGCTTCGTTCGCTGGTGTGCTTTGGGTTCCTTCGTTTGAGCTATGGCACCAGTGCTGTCGTAGTAGAGCAGGATCGAACCATCGAGGGAGCGTGCTACTCTGAGCTCGATGATGAATTTCTTCAGCCACACAGCTTCTTTCACGGCATCCGATGTTGTGATGTACTCTACCTCACAAACAGAGTCTGCAACAGTATGCTACTTGAAACTCTTCCAGCAGATAGCTCCACCATTCAGAGTAAAGATATAACCTGATACGCTTCTGCTGTCATCATGATCAGATTAAAAGCTGGAGTCTGTGAACCCCATAAGTTTCAGATTTGACTCGCCATAAACCAACCATTGGTCCTTAGTATTTCTCAAATACTTAAGGATGGCTTTAACCACTTTCCAATGATTTTTTTCAGGATCAGATTGGTATCTACTCACTATTCCTAGTGAGTATGTCACATCTGATCTTGTATATATCATGGCGTACATGATAGATCCCACGATCGAAGCATATGGGACTCTACTCATATGCTCTCTCTCTTCAGGAGTTATCGGATAATCCTTCTTAGAGAGAAAAATTTTATGGCCTATCAGTAGATAGCCCTTCTTGAAATTCTTCATGCTGAACCTCTTCAGCACAGTGTCTATGTACGTGGACTGGGATAACCCAAGCATCTTTTTAGATCTATCCCTATAGATCTTCATCTCTAGGATGTAGGATGCTTCATCCAAGTCCTTCATGGAGAATTGTGATGACATCCAAACTTTTGTTCCCTGTAGTGTGAGGATGTCATTCCTGATTAAAAGAATGTCATCCATGTACAAGACAAGAAATACCACAACTGGATCATTTGCCCATTTATAGATGCAGGGCTCATCTCCATTCTTAACGAAGCCATACGTTTTGATCACCTTATCAAAACGTATGTTCCAACTCCGAGAAGCTTGCTTCAATCCATAAATGGATCTCTGAAGCTTGCACACTTTGGATTCATCTATAGATTTAAACCCCTCAGGTTGTATCATATACACCTCTTCGGTCAGCTCTCCATTCAGGAAAGCTGTCTTTACATCTATTTGTCAGATCTCATAATCCAGATGGGCAGCTATTGCAAGCATTATCCGAATGGATTTGAGCATTGCCACAGAAGAAAATGTCTCATCATAGTCAATACCATAACGTTGACGATATCCCTTGGCAACCAGACGGGCTTTATAGGTCTCCACCTTTCCGTCTGCACCCCTTTTCCTTTTGAACACCCATTTACACCCAATGGGTTTAACCCCTTCAGGTGGGTCAACCAATGTCCATACATCATTGACCTTCATGGACTCCATTTCGAATTTCATGGCTTCAAGCCATTTCTCAAAATTAGATCTCTACATTGCATCCATATAGGTGATTGGATCCTCATCGTTCTTATCGAGTTCTTTGGGATCACTGTCCTGGACCAAGAAACCGTAGTGTCTGTCCGACTGACACGGTACTCTATCGAATTGCCTTAATGATGCAGGTACATTGGGCTTTGGATCTGATCTAATCAAATCTGACTCAGGTTCAGCTATTGGTGTCGGTCCTTCTACCTGTTGAACTTCATCAAGTTCAACCTTAGAGGCAACGGGTCCTTCACCAAGGAACTCCTTTTCTAAAAAGATTGTCTTAAGGCTGACGAACATCTTTTGTTCATCAACATGATAGAAAAAATATCCTTTGATCTCTTTGGGGTACCCGATGAATGTGCATTTGTCAGACCTAGGTCCAAGTTTGTCTGTGACTAATCGTTTGACATAGGTCGGGCACCCTCAGACCCTAAGGTGTGAAAGTGCTGGCTTACGTCCTGTCCATATCTCATATGGAGTCTTAATTACAGACTTACTTGAAATACTATTTAACAGATAACAGGCCGATTCAAGTGCATATCCCCAGAAGGATATCGATAAGCTGGCAAAACCCATCATGGATTGGACTATGTCTAACAGAGTATGATTTTTTCTTTCAAACACATCATTATGCTATGGTGTTCTTGGAGGAGTCCATTGGGAGAGAAACCCATTCTCTCCTAGATATGTGAGAAACTCACTAGAAAGATATTCTCCTCCTCGGTTAGATCGAAGAGTTTTAATACTCTTCCTAGTTTATTTTTCTACTTCACTTCGAAATCGTTTGAATATTTCAAATGAATCCGACTTATGTTTCATCAGATAGACATATTCATATCTGGATAGATCATCCATGAAAGTTATGAAGTAGAAATATCCATCTTTAGCACTTATGCTATGGGCCCGCATACATCAGTATGTACTAGGCCCAAGAGCTCAGTAGCTCTCTCATTTTTTTCAGTAAAAGGTGACTTGGTCATTTTACTAAGAAGACAGGACTCACAGGTTGGAAGTGATTCACAATCACTGACTTTGAGGATTCCCTCTTGAGTTAACTTGTTTATTCTGTTCTTATTTATGTGACCTAGCATACAGTGCCATAAGTAGATATCTGACACACTATCTAATCTAGGATGCTTGCCAGTTGAATAGACTACATTAACAGGTTGTGATAACATATACACATCATTGATCAAATGTCCACAAAAAATAGTAACACCATTCATAATGATATTACAAACTTGTTTCTTTATTAAAATTTTATAATCATTTTTGGCCAGAAGGCCTACAGAAATGACATTTAAAAAGAAACTACGACAGAAATGACAATCATTAAGAACAACGATATGGGATTCAAATACAAGTTTCAAGATTTCTAATGCTAGAACTAAAACTGGTCTTCCATCTCTAACGTTCAGGAACCTCTCGCCTTGCTCGAATCTCTTATTGACCTGCAACCCCTGTAATGAATTGCAAATATGGTAAGGGCTATCGGTATCCAATACCCAGTCAGTTATATCACAAATAGAGAAATTGCAAGGAGTTATCATATAAATACCTTGCCCAGCAACAACTTGTTACTTTCTCTGCTTGTTTGGATCTAGGGAGGCAATGTATTGGGGACAGTTCCTGTTCCAGTGCCCCCGCTTTTTGCAAAAAAGCCATTCAGCTTGACTCTTATCGGGCTTGATCTTTTTGGTTTTGCCCTGCACTGATGTCCCAACCTGAACTTGCGTCTTTTTCACTTTCTTCTTCTTGTTCTTCTTCCCTTTTTTAAAGGGTCGAGAACCAGAAGATGAACCTCCCACTAAGTTCACTGACTCCTTGTGGAGTTGGTAATCCTTCTCAAAGTTCTGAAGCAACCCCAGTAACCCGTGGTAGTTCACTTCAGACTTTGTCATTCTATAATGAGTGAAGAATGGGAGATAAGACTTAGACAATGAGTTTAGTATTGCATCTTTCCCAAGCTGCTCATGCAAGGGAAAGTCAAGCTTGCTCAATCATTCCATCAGCTCGATCATGTACAATACATGATCAGTGACAGAGGCACCATCCTGCATTTTGGCGTTGAAGATGGCATAACTAGTTTTGTGCCTCTCCACGTCATTGGGTGTGCCAAAGGCATCGTCCAACACTTGAAGCATATCCTTTGGCTGAGCCATCTCGAATCTATGACTGAACTCGTCGCTCATGGCAACCAGCATGATACAGCGCATCGTGGTTCGGTCACTGAGCCACTTCTGATAAGTATCTTTAACTGTTCCACATGCATTGACAGTTGGCTCCTCAGGTGCAGGATCCATTATCACATATAGGATCCGTTCATGCTCCAAGACTATCTTCAACTTTTGGTACCAGCTACTGAAGTTAGGTCCCACCAACTTATCATTGTCCAACAATGATCGGAGCGATAGAAAAGTATCCATATCTGTACAAAAGAAAATCATAACCTAATTAGTAATTGATTCATTAAACCTAAAAATTTGGACTTTAATCAAAAGGTTTCTCCCACTATTTTATTCGAATTGGTAGCCTCTACCTCCAATTCGAGGAATTATCCTAATTTTTTAGTGGGTACTAGAATCCACTTAGACTGCACACAAGCCCAACTTTGGTTGGCCAACCCATGTACATCTAAGGGTGGTTCATAACTAATTGTTTCTCTAAATAATTTTTAGTAATTTTAATTTTATCCCAGAAATCTAATCAGTAGGCTTTGGCCTCCATTGTAAGGATCCGGTTAGGTCCAACCATTAACATGACCATACTTGGTGCATCTAACCAACGAATGATTAAGCCCAACTTTGGTTGGCTCACCTAACCACCATTAGAGAGACACTTTCAAGTCATCATATGATGAGTGATAATTCCATTAGTCAACAAGCACCAGGCCTTAGGGTCTGCAATGATTATTGAGTTAATGGACTCATTATCAAACACCTTAATGGGAGGCTATGACTCAGTTATCTTCATAACTTTATCATTTTAAGGACCTAATAATTTTAGAAAATTTAAATGATTTGAGGATGAGGTCAGATGAACCAGCTTATTATGATCCTCCTACTGGCTTCACCAAGTCAACTTAAGGGAGACCATTAAAAGGGTTGGTCTAGGAGTACTTAAATCAGTCACACTAATTTACCTAGCTGACATGGGTCAGCTCGAATGTCAAGTGATCCGATCAAAATATAATTTCACCAAGAGGTCAGGTAAGTTCGATTAGTGGGAGGGTCGGCCAAAGCTTGCCTTAGACACTATCAAAAATGGCCAGGTAAGCGGACTCCCAATTAAAAACCACCGATCTGGTTTATCTTAGACACCAACTAGTTTAATTAGTTTCGATTAGATCAATCTAACAGTTCGTGCTAGACCGCTTAGCCAAGAATCAAGTCCATTTGGTTCTCGTGAAAGATATGGACTTGACCAACTACAACTATTGTAATTGATCTAGAGAATCCTTGACCTAATCTAAGACAACAATTGATTAGATTTAATCAATTCTTTAATTAAGTCCATCTTTAATCTAACCATAGGTCCAACCCAACTAATGGATCTAATTTCCACTAACCCATTAACCCAATATGTTATGGTTTGTGTCTTAGGTTCTTCAATTTACAATCCTAGACCTAATCAAATAACTTCTTAATTCTTAATTAAGTTTTGGACTGAGGGTTGGGTTCGGCTTTTCAAAAATAATTTTTATGTTTGTAAAATAATTTTACAATATGGTTCTACCAACCATATTGCATGTTTAATTTATAATTAAGATGCAAATGAAATAAATATGAAACTACTTTAGATCTAATCTAAACAGGTTCATGTAATTGAAATAATTTTAACTTTAAATAATTTCTTTGCACAAAAATTATTAACAAAAAAATTTTATTTTATATTTAAATATCTTTTAAATCTAATAAATTATAAATTTAATCTAGATCATATCTAATAAATTTATGATTAAAGATAGATCTACACGAACTAGGACAACCTTTGCACTGTAAGTGGTAATCTTATAGCAGGACAACCTTGCAGTTCATGATTGATCTAAAATTTTAATTTTAGATTTAATAATTATATTATAAATTAGATCTAATCTAAGAGATAATCTAAGCATGTATAAATAATCATGTAATAAACAACCTGGCTCTGATACCAATTGAAGGAACCAGATCTAGGGTTTCAGGGTTAGATCTTGAAATTTTTTCAAGATCAGGCAGCGAAAGATTAAAATAAATCAAAATTTATTTTCTAAAACTAAAAAATCTCCAGATTTAAGATTCTATTACATGATTGTTACATAGCATTAAATCAAAAATTAAAATATATAGAGCATGAACTACATGTTGATCATATCAACATGTTTCTATACTACATCTAATGTATGTATTAAACAATAGATCAGATCTATTACCTTGCAAGTTAGACATTCTAACCTTGCTAATCCAGACTTGAGGATGATGTTGTAAACCACACATATATCCGATCTCTAGGAGTCATCCACATGTGCCCACGAATCTTGATCAGAAATCCTGCTTTAGGAAATCAGCACAGTATGCTAGTACTGCGCTGATCCTTTTTCGATGGTTGAACAGGTGCTTCCTTCTTCTTGATTTGAGCTCTTCCAAAGATGAGAAGTAGGAGGAGGAGTTTTAGATGAGAAGGGAAGAGATGAAACTAACAACCCCAGAAGAAGACCCTCTTCTTCTTCTCTTTACTCTCTCCTAGACACCCTGTCTTGTGTCTATTATATCTCCATGACCCAAAAGTCTTTTTCTCTAATTTTTGGATGCCCCAAAGATCTCTCAAATCTCTATATTCTCCAAAACTTTCATGAAGAAACTCATTTTATAGAGAGAGATAAGATAGAGTCCTTGTCTAGGTCAAATACCTAGTCAAGGCTTATCCAAACATGGCAAGATAAGGGGTGCCCAACTCTTGGGTGCCTCCTCCTTATTTTTGTGCATGGACCACCAGCAAAGGGTTCATAATGTGTACCTTAAAATCCATAAAAATCTTAAAAAAAATCTGGATAAATTTGGTCCAAAAAGGAAAGAGTTTTGGATTTCTAAAACTCTATCTCATAGAATTTGAAATCCAAACTTATTCCTATTTTGATTTGATCCACAACCACTTTCCATATATGAAAGAAAAGAGAAAACCTTTTGGATGTAGGAAAGACCTGGGAGAGGGCTTTTGTTGCACAAAATAAGAGGAGATTGGCGTAGAATAAGAGAGAGGGCACGGGGGGGCTTATGTGGCGCAAGGTGGAATCCTAGTCTTACTAGGATTCTATCTTATGACTTGTTTTAATTTAATTTCTCAAACCAAATCAAAATAAAATTAGATCAACCCAATTAAAATAGATCTTAACCCAATTAAAAATCTAATTTAATCAGATTAAATTAGATTTAAATCTGATTTAATTTTCTAATCAAATTAGAAATTAGGTTGATCCAAGTCTTAATTGAACTAGAACTAGTTTTTTCCTTACACTTGGCTTATCCAATAAACTAATTGGACTTGATCCAATCAAGCCCAAACTAAATCTAATTATATCATATTCAATTAGACTTAATCTCAACCCATTAGCTTAATCAAATTAAGCCAATTAGCAATCAAATTACTAATCAATCCTCCTGCAACACTTGCACTAGGTTAAATGTCAATCGTATTGATCATTTAACCCTAGAACGATTCTTAATCATTGATCAACCATTTGATCGGATCATGAACTCTAATGTGTGTGACCTCATAGGTCCAAACCTATGTCAGTAGCATAGAAATAAATTTCTGTACCAATCGAAGTGACCATCTAGTAATGGTATCCGATGATCGGATAGGTCGAATGTGTAGAACAACATCCTTAGAACCCATGCGGATATAGTTTTCATATAATTTATCCCCTTGACCAAAATGATCATAGGACACCTCAGAGTTCAACTGTCAACTCTGATCAGATTGTCCACATTATATTTCAAAATATCAAATCCATCTGATGGATTACCCTGGCCAAGATTTTGCTAAATTGAAATACAGTGACTCATTCTTCTCCAACTCTTGGAGTGGTCAATCCTATCTCGATCACACTCTGACTTCGCAAGTACTTGACTATGCCTAGAAGCCTTCCATCACTAAATAAAAAATTCAGTTAGTCCAGTACCAAAGCACAGTGAGTTGCTTGCAAGTCACTGAGGTGATCTCAGGTCTAAGGGACACTTATACCTATATCCCATCAGAGATATTCTTGATAGCAGAATGCTCTGGAGTTGGTCACGTTCAATGATGATGTATCCTTATATCTCATCTGTATGTCATACCAGTGTCTCCACACTCCTTGGTTAAGAGGATATCTAAGCCATATGGCCTACAGCGATCTATGCTCGATAGAAGCCGTCGTCCTTATTAACAGTCTATCATTTGATCGTGAATAGTGTTAAGGACTAATCGATAAATTTTCTCTTTATCGAATCTAAATAATCCTAAGGACTTCATCATAACAATGGAGTTCATTAGAAGATGAATGCTTATGATGAAAATATCAAATATATTTTATTTATTAACAAATCAATTACCATACAAGATTGCTTAACCGTCAACAGGCTGACAATTGATTTTTGGGATATATTTTTCAATAGCCATATATTCTGATCACCTTATCTAAATGCATGTTCTAACTTCTGGGTGCCTGCTTCAATCTATAAATAGATCTCTGAAGCTTACACATTTTAGACTCATCTGTAGATGTGAAATCTTTAAGTTATATCATATACACCTCTTCATCCAGCTCTCCATTCAAAAAAATAATTTTCACATCCATTTATCAGATTTCATAATCCAGATGTGCTGCTATCGCAAGCATAATCTGAATAGATTAGAGCATTGTCATAGAAAAAAAATATCTTGTTATTGTCAATACCATAACATTGACGATATCCATTGGCAACCAGATGGACTATATTGGTCTTTACCTTCCCGTCTGTGCCTCTCTTCCTCTTAAAGATCCACTTACACCCTATAGATTTTATCTCTTTGAGTGGGTCAACTAATGTCCTTACATCATTGATCTTTATAAACTCCATTTCGAACTTCATGGCTTCAAGCCACTTATTAGAGTCAGATCTCTGTATTGCATCCATATAAGTGATCGGATCCTCATTGTTCTCATCGAGTTCAATAAGATTGCCATCTCGAACCAAGAAACTGTAGTATCTATCCGACTAACACGATACTCTACCAGATCTCCTTAATGGTACATTTACAATGAGCTCAAAGTTTGATCCAATCAAATCCTATTCTGTAGGTTCACTAGATTGTGTCAGTTTATCTACCTATCGAACATCATCAAGTTTAACCTTAGAGGTATTATTTCCTTCACCAAGGAACTCCTTTTCTAAAAAGATTGTCTTAAGGCTAACGAACACCTTTTGTTCATCAGCAAGATAGAAATAATATCCCTTATTTTTTTTGGGTACCCTATGACATATACTTGTAGACCTAGGTTTGAGCTTATCTGTAATTAAACGCTTGACATTAGCTAGACACCCTCAAACCCTAAGGTATAAGAGAACTGGCTTACGCCCTATCCATATCTTTTATGGTGTTTTGCTCATAGACTTACTCAAATCTCTATTAAGTACATAGCAAGCCGACTCGAGTGCATATCCTCAAAAAGAGATCGACAGACTAGCAAAGCCCATTATGGATCGAACTATATCCAACAAGATTTAATTTCTCCTTTCAGACACACCATTATGCTATGATATCTTAGGAAGGATCTATTATGAGAGAATCTCATTCTCTTCTAGATATGTCAAAAATTTACTGAAGAGATATTCACCCCCTCAGTTAGATCGAAGAGTTTTAATACTCTTTCCAGTTTGTTTCTCTACCTCATACAAAACTGTTTGAACATTTCAAATGATTCTGACTTGTATTTCATTAAGTAGATGTATCCATACCTAAATAGGTCATCTGTGAATGTAATAAAATAGTGATATCCATCTCTGGCACTTGTGTTCATAGATCCACATAAATCGATATGTATTAGACCTAGAATATCACTGGCTCGTTCATTTTTTTCAGTAAAAGGTGACTTAGTCATCTTCTCAAGAAGACAAGACTCATAGGTAGGCAATAATTCACAATCATTGACTTCAATGATTCCCCCTTGGGTCAACCTATTCATTCTATTCTTGTTAATATAACTCAGCCTACAATACCAAAGGTAGGCATCCATGACATTATCTATCCTAGGCTGTTTATTCGACGCGTACATTACACTAGGCTGTGAGACAATATAAATGTCGTTATTTAATTATCCATTCATCACAGTAACACCATTCAAAATGACATTGCAAGAACTATTCTTTATTAAAATCTCATAATTTTTTTGATCAAAAGGCCTACAAAAATTACATTCAATAGAAATAAAGGACAAAAGTGACAATTACTAAGAACAACAATATGAGAATTGAATACAAACTTGATAATTCCTAAATCTAGAACTAGAACTGATCTTCAATCTCTAATGTTCATAAATCTCTCACCATCCTCAAATCTCCTACTGATTGAAGTCCCTACAAATAATTATAAATATTAATAAGACTATCGATATCTAATATTCAGATCATAGTATCATAAATAGAGAAGTTTTAAGGCATTATTATATAATTACCTTACCCAGCAATAGCTTGCTTCTTCTTATTTGGCTTGTTCGAGTCAAGAGAATCTTTTTATTAAGGATAATTCCTCTTTCAATGACCCTCCTCTTATAGTACTACTCTGTCTGACTCTAATCAGACTTGGAGTTAGACTTCTTGGTCTAACCCCCAGCATGCTGCACCTTTTTATTTTTATTTTTTTCCTTTCTTAAAGGGATGATACCCCACCGAGGATCCTTCCACTACATTCACCGTCTCTTTCTAGAGCTGGTGATCCTTCTCAAAAGTCTATAGCAACTTTAGCAAACTGTAGTAGTTGACTATAGGCTTCATCACTCTATAATGACTGAGAAATGATAGATAGGATTTTGGTAGAAAATTCAGAATCACATCTTTTCCAAGCTATTCATGCAAGAAAAAGCCAAGTTTAGTTAGATGCTCAATCTGTTCGATCATGTACAATATATGATTGTTGACCAATGCTCCCTCCCTCATCCAGACATTGAAGATGACACAACTAGTTTTGTATCGCTCAATATCGTCGAGAGCGTCGAAGGACTCATTCAACACTTGAAGCATATCCTCCAACTAAGCATCATCAAACTTGTGACTGAACTCATTGTTCATCACCCACATAATGCAATGCACCGTGGTACGTTCGTTGAGTCACTTCTGATAAGTATCTCATACCACACCATGTTTGTTAGGGGCAGGCTCTTTCGGTGCTGGATCTGTCAGCACGTACAAGATCTGCTCGTGCTCTAGGATGATTTTTAATTTTTGATTTTAATAAGTGGTATATTTTTACATTTATTGTAGCTATTTTTGATAATTTATGGTGCTAACATCTTCTTAAAAATCCTAATTTCATGAATTTATTAAATTTTTTTAAAAAATAAGTGATTTTAAAAAAAAATATAAAATTAGATATATTTATAAAAAAATAGATGTTAATTTAATTGAACAATTTAAATACTAAAATGAAAAAAAAAAATTTTGAAAAATTTAATGCATATTTTTTTTAATTTTTTAGATAAAAATTGAAGCAAAAATGGAGCTAAAATATCCTAAAAAATAAAGAAAATAGCCTTCGATGTACGGTGGACCAGCCGCTCGGTCCACAGAGCTAGGACGTGGTCCACCGAAAATGCTATGTGGTCCACAGGCACGGTCTACGAGTAGCAAAAGCTATTTTGCACCATCCAATGATTGAGATGTAATCTAAAGATCGATCCAACGGCTGCTGTTCGTTGCCAGTTTATAAGAGAATTTTTTGCACAATCAGACGGTCAAAAATGAATCCATCATGAGATCCAACGACTGAGGATGCTCCCGACTAAGAATAAAAGAATATCAGCATGATTCGATGGTCCAGAACCAATCCTAGGCATGATTGGATGGCTGTGGTTCGATCCGACTTTGATAAGAATTAAAACTATAGATTTTGGGCAGATTTGGGCGGTTCAAGCTCCATCCGACGGCCAGGAATATTCCTAAAGGGATTAATATGATTTCTAAGGATTTTAGGACTCCTTTTTCTATCAAAAAATTATGAAAAATTCATCTATAAATAAGGGATCTAGGAATAAGCTTTGAGAGTAAAAAAATTGAGTAAAAAGTGTAGAAAAAAATAAAAAAAAAATTAAATAACTTTAGGGACCCAAAGAAAAGAAAGAGAGAAGTCGTTTTGCTCTACGGAGTACGACGGAAGATGAAGAGGTCATCAACCATCTTTTCAATGAGGCTTGACTAATCAACTTCAGATCTTTGTTACAGTTTTATTTTTATTTTATTTTATTATTTCTTTTAAATTTTTTATACTTGAATTTCAGTTTTAATTAATGTAAAATTTATTTTCCTGCACTTTAAATTCCTGTCTTTTATTTTTTGCATGTAGATACTAGGATCTAATAAGTAGATCTTAGTACCAATTTATTTTTATACTTTTTAAATTTTTATTATTTATTTTTATTGCAAGTAAATGCTAGGATCTAGTTAGTAGATCTTAGTATCTGATTTATTTTTTGCACTTTTAATTTTTATTTTCTGACTTAAATTACTTTCTCCAAATTTTTTTTTTTATAAAATCAAAGATTTTAAATTAAAATCCTATCTCTCTATAGATTCGATCCGACTCACTACTTTTTATATATTTTTAATTTTTATTAAAGTCAAAATTTGATTGATAATCATGGTGTCCTAACGACAGCATCTTGAACCTATCAAATTTTTGGCGTCGTTGCTGAGGAAGGCATCAATTTTAATGTTTGATTTTTTTGATTTTCTTATGACTATTGCTTACTAACTTTTTTTATTTTTTTGTAGAAAAAATTCAAAAATTCAAAAAAAAAAGGGAGATAGAAAGCTTTCAAGTTGGTGAGATCAATCCTAACCCTAGCCTTAACTATTTTTTTTAGTATTAATTATTATTTTTATTTTTTTTAATTAACCTAAAATTTATCCACATAAACCTAATAAAAATTGCATGACAAGAGTAGAAACTTAATTTTTAGGAGCATTCATCATTGTAGATTTATTTTTGATGATCGCTGGAGACAAAGTAAGCTTTCAAGTTTTATTAGTTTCATGCATCTAATTTAGTTGCATAGAACCCCTTGTTTGAAATTAGTTGTGCATATTCATCTCAAATCAATTTAAGGGCAACACCCATAACAAGATAAGATAGAGATTTCATCACCCTTCCTTGGCCCAAAAACAACCAACCAGCATCCCATATTAACCCTAGCCTAACTAAAATCAAGTAGACATTGGCCCCTAGTGTTAATCGAGTTCAATTCTGAGTATTGTGGTCAAGTCAAGTGCAAAGTATGTCCGGACTCACTCCTGAAACTGGTGTCTAAGGCTAGAGGTTATAAAGGCTCAGCCTAAGTAAATTTATGGTTATTTAATTAGTTTCGTTAGCTTACTTGGCCAATTCAATTAGTGTCTAAGGCAAGCAATGGGGGGACCCCCACAATCCCACCTCTTACCTGGCTAGTTGAAGGAAGTGAGAACAAATCCAATTTGTATTTAAGCTAAGCCACTCTACATTGAACTGTTAGGTCTAAGAAACCCATAGGTGTCTAGGTTTAATTGTTTGCTAACTTGATTATAATTAACACTAAACCATAACTAATTCTTCCCACCTTACGTATCTAGGTCTAGGGCTCTTTCTTTCTTCTCTATCCTTTTTCTCTTCAAAAAAAAAAAATGAAACAAAAACAAAATTTGAATCATACATTAGGGTTTGCACTGGTATATGCAAGGTAGAAGATCTCTCTATCCTGACCTAGTTGAACTCAATCCTAAGATTGAATGGTTGATTCATATTAAACCTGAAAATCAGATGGCTGGAGATCCTAGAGAACCACCTAGGCAGATGAAGGAATATTTTATTCCTTCCACCTATAACCCATCGACTTGTATCCACTTACCTGATATCCCTGTAAGCCACTATGAGATCAAGTCGACCACAATCCAGATGCTCCCGTCTTTCTATGAAAATACTAATGAAGATCCTTACAAGCATTTGGATGAGTTCTTAAAAATTTGTTCCACGGTGAAAATTCAAAATTTTACTGATGATGCACTTAGATTGACCTTATTCCCCTTCTCACTTAAAGACAAAATCAAGTACTGGCTTGGCACAATAGGAAGACCAATCCAAACTTGGACTGAAATGCAGCATGAGTTTCTTAAGAAATTCTATCCCATAGGTCGAATCAGCACCATGAGGCGAGCCATCACTAGATTTGCTCAGCTTCTAGAAGAACAAATTCATGAATCATGGGAGAGACTTAAGAAACTTTTTAGAAAGTGCCCACACCATGGTCTATCTAAGTGGCAAATTGTTTAAGCTTTTTATGAGGGTTTAGGTGACCAATATAGACAGATGGTAGATGCATCTTGTGGGGGTGCATTCATGAGTAAAAGTAAAGATGAAGTCTACACTTTGTTGAAAATTTTGAGTGAAAATTCAATCAATCATACTTCATTATCCTCCTACGAAAGATCAATCTCTCACCAAAAGTGGGCAAAAATTTTTTAGATCAAGCAAACAGACTCTAGTCCTAAGGTTGATCTGAACCTAATAGCTCAAAGATTAGATAAAGTTGACCTTCTTGCCCAGAAATTTGATCAGTTCCTAGCATTAGGTCAACAATCTTCTGCACAATACACACCACTACCTAATTATCAGAAGATTTGTTCTATTTGTGCTAGCCCAACCCATCATGTGAGCGAATGTCCCACGACTGCACAGTTTTCATCTTTCATTCAAGAACAAGTTCAAGCTGCCCAAGGTTACTCCAAACCAGTCAATGATCCATTCTCTAACACATATAATTCAGGTTGGAGGAACCATCCTAATTTTTCTTAGAGACTCCAACAGACTCAGGCTCAGACCTAAATTCTTTCTTTGCAAAACTTTCAGAGTAGGCCTCCATATCAGAATTATGCCTACAATAGAGGTCAGCCCAGTCAATCTATCCAACCACCATATCAAAATCAGCCACCATACCCACCTCCTCAATAAACTAATCTAGCTGATGATAGATTAAACTAACTGCAATAATTGATCATGACCCAACAATAATCATTGCTAGGCTAGAAGCACAAATAAGATAATTAGCTGAGTCTACCATGAGGAGAGAACCAGGTCAACTCCCAAGCCAACCAGTACCAAATCCTAGGAATAATCCATCCACTCATCAACCACCTGGACCTAGTCATCAATCCAATGTCCCATCTAAGAATCCTCAATTTGAAAATGCCAAAGCAATTACTGAACTTAGAAGTGGTAGGATTCTTAAGGATCCATACCAAGATCAGATGAGAGAAGCAAATACTGATGCTAGCCCAAATGAAAATTTGGAATAAGAGATTAGAATTGAGACTAACCCAATAGAAAAACCAGAGCCAAAAATTATTATTGATCTAAATAGAAAAGACAAAGAACAGAAGAAAGCAGATGAGTTACCCGAGACATATAGACCAAAAGTCTCATTTCCTTCAGCCTTAGAAGCTGGTTCTTCCCGTAAAAAGCAAGGAGCAAGCAACAAGGAACTGATGGAGTTGTTTAAACAAGTTCACATTAATCTATCCCTCCTCGATGTAATTCAACACGTCCCAACCTACGCTAAATTTCTTAAGAAATTTTGCACCCAAAAGCATGAGCCATGAATAATAAAGAGAATCATGTTATCTGAGGATGTTAGTGCAGTCTTGTTAAATCCATTATCTCAGAAAATGAAAGATCCTGGTGCTCCTTTGATTTCATATGTTATAGGAGGCATCACCTTTGATCGAGCCTTGTTAGACTTCGGAGCTAGTGTCAATCTACTTCCAACCTCGGTCTATGAAAAATTTGGGATAGGAGAACTGAAACCCACGTCGGTTATTTTACAACTAGCTGATAGATCTATCAAGACTCCACGTGGTCTGATTGAGGATGTTATAGTTAAAGTCAATACATGCTATTTTCTAGTAGACTTCCTCATACTTGATATGGAACCATCCCAAGAGCTGAATCAAAATCCCATAATTTTAGGTCGCCCATTCCTAGCCACTGCCAATGCTAATATTAATTGTAAAATAGGAGCTATGGATATTTCTTCTGGGGATCAAAAGGTGAGAATCAATATTTTTAATGCCTCGAAGTATGCTCAAAAAGAGGAAAGCCGTTCATTAATTGATCTGATAGATGAGATAGTTGAAACTGATTTCTCCTTAGATTTGAAAGAAGATGATATTCAGGATGAATTCAATGATGAAATTCAAGATCAGGAGGTGAATGCCTTGCTTGATTCACCTCATTTAGCACAATCACTACCTTGGTCAATGAAAATTGAGCCTTTACCTAAGTTAAAATCTGAACCACTACATCCTTCAATCCAGGCCGCACCACAACTTGAACTGAAAGTTTTGTCTGAATCACTCAAGTATGCATTTTTAGGACCTGAGAAAACTCTGCCAATAATCATTGCCTCTGACCTAACCCACAAACAGGAAGACCAATTGTTAAATATATTAAAAGCACATAGAGAGGCCATAGGTTGGACCGTTGCTGATTTAAAAGATATTAGTCCATCAATATGCATGCACCATATTTACACAGAGGATAATGCCAAACCCATCCAAAAAATGCAAAGATGGCTCAACCCGAATATGCAAGATACAGTCAAGAAGGAGATAATTAAATGGTTAGATGCTGGTATCATTTATTCTATTTCTGACAGCCACTGGGTGAGTCTCACTCAAGTCGTTCCAAAGAAATCTGGACTCACGATTGTCTGCACTGACCATGGAGAACTTGTACCAATGCGACTTTTTACTGGGTGGCATGTCTGCATAGATTATAGAAAACTTAATACAGCCACCCGTAAGGATCATTTTTCCTTACCCTTTATTGACCAAATCTTAGAGAGATTAGCTGGCCAACAATATTTCTGCTTTTTAGATAGATACTCAGGATACAATCAGGTAGCAATCTATCCAGGAGATCAGGAAAAGATCACCTTCACATGTCCCTATGGAACCTTTGCTTTCTGTAGAATGCCTTTTGGATTATGTAATGCACCCACAACTTTTCAAAGGTGCATGATGTCAATATTTTCAGACATAGTAGGAGATTTTTTAGAGATATTCATAGATGATTTTTTAGTCTTTGGAAAATCTTTCAAAAGTTGCCTCAATAATTTGGAGAAAATGTTAAAATGATGCATTGAGGCCAATTTAGTTTTAAGTTGGAAAAAGAGTCATTTCATGGTTAAAGAGGAAATCGTATTAGGGCATATTATTTTCAAGAGAGGGATTGAGGTTGATAGAGCAAAGGTTGAACTAATTTCTAAACTTCCTCCACCCACTTCTGTCAAACAAATTTGATCTTTCCTTGGTCATGTAGGATTTTACCATCGTTTCATCAAAGACTTTTCTAAAACATCCCACCCTCTATGTATTTTGCTTGCTAAGGATGTCCCCTTTAACTTTGATGAAGAATGTCTTAAAGCTTATGAATTTTTGAAATAAGCTGTAACCAAAGCTCCAATCATCCAACCATCAGACTGGTCACTACCTTTTGAGATCCTGTGCGATGCTTCTGATTTTGTCATAGGAGCTGTCTTGGGCCAAAGGGTAAACAAATATCCTGTAGTGATTTACTATGCTAGTAGAACTCTAACTGAAGCTTAGATGAATTATACTACAACCGAGAAAGAGTTACTAGCTGTAGTATTTGCCTTGGAGAAGTTTTGATCATACCTGTTAGGATCAAAAATTATGATTTATTCAGATCACACGGCTTTGAGATATCTACTCTCAAAGAAAGATACCAAACCATGATTGATTAGATGGATTTTACTGCTACAAGAGTTTGATATTGAAATTCGAGATAAGAAGGGATCTGAAAATATTGTAGCAGACCACCTATCAAGGATCTTAGTTAAAGATTGTGAACCTGCATCAATTGGAGAATCTTTTCCAGATGAACAACTTCTGAGAGTTTCACATACAAAGACCCCTTGGTTTGCAGATATTGTGAATTACTTAGCAGTTGGACAAATTCCTGATGGTTGGTCTAAAAATGAAAAGGATCAATTCTTTGCTCAAATCAAGTATTATCTTTGGGAAGATTCTGAGCTTTTTCGAATTTGTACTGATCAGATCATTCGTAGATGTGTTCCTGAGATTGAACAATTGTATCTTGAAATTTTATCATACTCTTGCTTGTGGAGGATATTTTTCTGGACAAAAAACTATGGCCAAAGTATTGCAAAGTGGATTTTATTAGCCCACATTGTTTAAGGATGCTTATAATTTTAGCCAGGAATGTCTCAAATGTCAAGCATTAGGAAATATTTCAAAAAAAAACATGATGCCTTTAAATCCCATCTTGGTAGTTGAAATTTTTGATATTTGGGGAATTGATTTTATGGGACCTTTTCCACCCTCCAATGGTTTTGAATATATTTTGATGGCTGTCGACTATGTTTCTAAATGGATTGAGACAATAGCAACATGAACCAATGATCATAAAATAGTCATAAAATTTGTCCAAAGGAATATCTTTTCTAGGTTCGAATTTTCACATGCTATCATTAGCGACGGAGGTACCGACTTCACAAACCACCATTTTCGAACTTTGCTATGAAAGTATGGGATCACACATAAGATAGCTATACCATACCACCTGCAAACAAATGGCCAAGTTGAAGTATCCAATAGGGAGATTAAGAACATCCAGCAAAAGACTATTAGGTCTGATCGTAGAGATTGGTCAGATCGATTAGATGATGCATTATGGGCTTATAGGACAGCTTATAAAATTCCTATTGGTATGTCTCTCTACAGATTGATTTATGGAAAAGCATGTCATCTTTCGGTAGAACTTGAACACAAAGCATATAGGGCAATTAAGCAATTAAATTTTGATTTAAAACAAGCTAGTTTCAACCGGATGTTGCAATTGAGTGAATTGGATGAATTGAGACAAGAGGCTTATAAAAATTCATGAATTTATAAAGAAAAAATAAAAGCCTTTCATGACAAACATATTTCGAGGAAAACCTTTGAGCCAAATCAACAAGTCTAGTTATTTAATTCAAGACTAAAATTATTTTTAGGAAAATAAAGATCTAGATGGGATGGACCTTATATTGTAAATCAAGTATTTCCACATGGTGCAATCAAACTTTATGATCCTAAATCTAAAATTTTTTTTAAGGTAAATGGTCAAAGATTAGAACCATACATAGAAGGGATATCATTAAATCAAAATATTGATCAAATAGCATTAACTGACCCACACTAAACTAAACAGTATGGTCTGGCTGAAGACGGTAAACTTAGCACTTCCTGGGAGGCAACCCAGTTTTCAAATTTTCAATTTTTGCTTTTGCCTTTGCTTTCTTTTGCATTTTGTTTAGGATAATCGAGTCTTGCTTTGTGTCTTTTGTAGGGATCTGAAAATAATCTTGGCTAAGTTGGGGGGAGAATCAGTTTTCAAAAGACTTATGGATCAGGTAATATCTCTCCTTTTCTTTCTCTTTACATACACCATTCATTTTTCCTATTCCATTGAGGACAATGTTGATTAAGTTAGGAGGGAGAATAAAATTTTTTTTTTAAGTCCTCAAGTAAGTTAGTATTTAATATTTAAGTATCTGATTATACTTAAGAATCAAGTTAAACCAAGTATTTTTAAAAGAAAATTGATGTACAGATCAGAGAGTTTGTGAGATATTAAGGGATCAAGTATTAAGAAAATTCAATAAAGAGTTAAGTTTAAAACTTAAATAATTTTTTTTTGAGTATTTTTAAATTTTTCTACCAGCATCAAAGAAGAGTTTCCTTCTTATAGACTTGTGTAAAGTAATTATACATTTCTTCATATATTCAAAAAAAAAGTTTTCAAGTACTTCATACTGAGTAACTGGGCCTCTTTGCTTAAGCAAGCATTGAGTTTCATGTCAAAAGGTATGAAGGGTAAAGAAGCTTTGTTGTCAAGCTAGTTTTAACTCGTAGCCTGTTTGATTCGAGCAAGTAGGTTCGAGGGGTATTTTATACCTAGTGCCCTAAACCCATCTGGTTTGAGAGTCATTGACTGAAAACTCGTTACATGGGTCAAATAGAAAGCTTAAGGGGTTAAGACACTCAATAGCAGTATAATGTTTAAAAAAAAAAATAAAGAGAGAAAAAAAAAGTCAATCAATAAATGAAGGATGGAAGTAACAATATACTTATCCATATGAAGGTGAATGATTTAGAGATAAAGGTAGGGATAATTTGAAAAAATTCAGAAAAATTTAGTATTCTTAGTTTAACTCTCATATTGACTAGTATTAATACCCCAATGACATACCTCATTTACACTCTACTGAATATCAATGGTCTTTTGAAAATTATTTGGTGAAATTCAAAACTTTAAGTTAAACGGTACTTAATTCTAAATTCTTTCTTTACTCAAGGATGAGCAAAGTTCAAGTTGGAGAGTATGATAAGTAGTATATTTTTACATTTATTATAGATATTTTTGGTAATTTATAGTGCTAACATCTTCTTAAAAACCCTAATTTCATGAATTTATTGAATTTTCTTAAAAAATAAGTGATTTTAAAAAAATATGAAATTAGATATATTTATAAAAAAATAGATGTTAATTTAATTTACCAATTTGAACACCAAAATGAAGAAAAATTTTTGAGAAATTTAATGCATATATTTTTTCAATTTTTTAGGTGAAAATCAGAGCAAAAATGGAGCTAAAATACCATAAAAAACAAAAAAATAGTCTTCGATGTATGGTGGATCGGCCGCTCGATCCACAGAGCCAGGGTGCGGTCCACCGAAAATACTACGCGATCCACAGGCACGGTCTACGGGCAGCAGAAGCTATTTTGCACCATCCAATGGCTGAGATTTAATCTGAAGATCGATCTAATGGTTGCTATTCATTGTCGATTTATAAAAGAATTTTTTACACGATCGGACGGTCAAAAATAAATCCATCATGAGATTCAATGGTTGAGGATGCTCTTGATTGAGAATAAGAGATTATCAGCATGATTCAATGGTCCAGAATCAATTTCAGGTGTGATCGGATGGCTGTGGTTCGATATGACTTTGATAAGGATTAAAACTGTGGATTTTGGGCAGATCTGGTTGGTTCAAGCTCCATTCGAGGGCTAGAAATATTTCTAAGGGGATTAATATGATTTCTAATAGTTTTAGGACTCTTTTTTCTATCAAAAAATTATGAAAATTTTATTTATAAATGGAGAGTCTGGGAATAAGCTTTGGGAGCAGAAAAATTGAGTAGAAAGTGTAGAAAAAAAATAGAAAAAAAATTAAATAGCTTTAAGGACCCAAGAAAAAGAAGGAGAGAAGTCGGTTCGCTCTATGGAGTACAATGAAAGATGGAGAGATCATCAATCATCTTTCCGACGAGACTTGACTGATCAACTTCAGATCTTTGTTATAGTTTTATTTTTATTTTATTTTATTATTTCTTTTAAATTTTTTGTACTTAATTTTTAATTTTAATTAATGTAAAATTTATTTTTTTGCACTTTAAATTCTTATCTTTTATTTTTTGTACGTAGATGCTGGGATCTAATTAGTAGATCTTAGTATCAATTTATTTTTATGCCTTTTAAATTTTTATTATTTATTTTTATTGCAAGTAGATGCTAGGATCTAGTTAGTAGATCTTAGTACCCGATTTATTTTTCATACTTTTAATTTTTATTTTTTGACTTAAATTACTTTCTCCAAAATTTTATTTTCTTTTTGTAAAATTAAAGATTTCAATTCAAAATCCTATCTTCTCTGTGGATTCGACTCGACTCACTATTTTCTACATATTTTTAATTTTTATTGAAGTTAGAATTTGATTGATAATCATGGTGTCCTAACGACAACATCTTGAACTTATCAGATACTAGCTATCGTAATTGGATCTCGTCAATTTGTCACTGTCCAACAATGATCAGGGTGACATGGTGGTGGCCATAACTGCACAAAAGAAAATCAAAATCTAATCAGTATATGAATTGTTAAGTCTAAAGACTTGGATTTTAGTCTAAAAGTTCTACCACTATTTTTATGAATTGGTAGCCTCTACCTTCAATCCGAAGAATTATACTAATTCTTTAGTCGGTACTAGAACCCCACAACCTACACACAAGCCTGATTTTGGTCGGCCCATCTATGTGCATCTATGGGTAGGTTCTGAACCAATTGTTTCTCCAAACAACTTCTAATAATTAATTTTACCCCAAGAACCTAATCAGGAGGCTTTGTCCTCCACTGTAAGATCTTAGTTAGGTCCAACCATTAATATGATCACTCTTAGGAATCTAACTAATAAACGATTAGGTCTGACTTTGGTCGGCTAACTTAACCACCCATCAGAGAGACTCGATTGAGCCATCATAATATGAATGATAATTCTAATAGCCGATAAGTACCAAACCTTTGGGCCTCCAATGATTATCAAACTAATGGATCCATTATCACTTAATTTAATGGGAGGCTATAATCTAGTTATCACCATAACTATCTCATTTTTAGGACCTAATAATTTAGAAGATTTGATTAACACAATTCAAGAGAAGAAGGAAACTTGACCAGCTAATCATAATCCTCCCACTGACTTCACCAAGTCAGATCAAAGAAGACTAGATTCAAGTTGGTCCTAGCACTTAAATCAGTCATACTAATCAATCTGTGCAGCATGGGCTAGCATGAATCAATGAGCAACCGAATCGAAAGCTGATTGGCCATATTGGCTAGGTAAGTGAGATCGGTGGAAGGATTATGCCATTAACTCACCATAAACTCAATCTATATGAGTAGCTCTCAATTAATGACCATCAATCAAAACTGCCAAACTTATCCTAAACATCAATTGGTTCATTAGTTTCAATTTGATTTGTCTAAAGACTCGAGCTCAACCTTTGAGCCACGATCGAGGTCTATCTTGGTCCAATCAAAGATATGGACTTGACCAATTATAACTATTATATTGGTTCTAGAAAAATTCTGATTTAATCTAGTTCAACTTTTGATTAGATTTAATCAATTTCTCTATTAAGTCTATTCGATTCTAACTTTAGGTCTAACCCAATTAAGAGGATCTGATCAAGCTAACCCCTAGATCCATATTTTATATAAATATCATTAGATCTTTAATTTACAATTCTAAATCCAACTGATTCAACTTAATTTTCAATTAAGTATATGATTTATATGAATTTGCTGTTTAGATTTGAAACAAATTTAATTTTCAGTTATATATACAATTTATAACTGATTTATGCAAAAATATTTTGTTTTGAAACTAGATTGATTCATCCCTGGTTTGAGCCGGCTAACATCAGTGGGTCGATCAAGTCTGCTACTTAGTTGGCCAACTGATAATGAACAGTAACTATTACTGTTCAGCCTACGACAACTAGGCTGGCTTAGTCAGCACTAAGCCAACTAAACCAAGGGATTGGGTCGGCTCAATTCAAAACTGAGTTGGCCCAGTTTGCGTGCTAGCAGATTTTTCAGAGTTTCAATACTTAAAAATTCTACATAACTTAAAATAAAATCAATCATAAATAGATTTTTAGATCATATCTAAATATTTTATGATTTCAAATTTTATTTTTTATAATTAAAATAATTTTAATCACTTAGACTAGAAGATTTTACTTTTCTTAAAAATTATGTCGCATACAACAAATCCTAGGGTTTCAAAAATCTAGGATTTTACCGAAAAATAAGTTTTCTTTCTTTCGCATTTCATCTTCATGAACAAGCAGCACCCCTACACGCTATAAGAGACCCTATAGAATGAGAGAAAAGAGTCATATAATTCTACTTTCTCCTAAGACTGAATGGCTAAGAAAGTTCAATCCGATTACTATGCTACTAGGCATCTAACTTAACCAAATTATATATGATAAAATTAGATCTAATCTAAATCATACCAGATCTAATTAAAATTAGATCATAAGCATAAATATTATTTAGATCTAATCTAAATAATAAAAAATCAGATCTAACATGCATATATAATCATGTTATACTAAACCTAGGCTCTGATACCACTATAGAAAAATCGACAGGCACATAGCATATATTTTAAAATTTTTTATGCAGCAAAAATATGGGATTAGATAATTTAATCTATAAAACATGCATAAGATCTAATCTTAATACCTATCCTAGGATCTATAACATGTCATACATGCATACAAAGATCTGAAAATATAATCAACATGCAAGATCATATCTAAACATGTCTTAGTAGATCACATCTACTATATACATCATATGTATATCAAGTATGAGTTCAAAACTCATCACCTTAGCATGGGTAGCAAATCTCCATATCTGAATCTCATTGACTTGAGGGTTGCTTGCAGTCGCACAGGGTGTCCGACCTCTACAGTTGATCCATTCGAAGTTCTGTGCTGATCTATTTCTCCAGGAGTGCTAGCTCATATAGAAACTATTGTAGATAGCTGATCTACTACTTTCTTTGGATCCCTTGAGCTCCTTCAAAATCAAATAAAGATAAAGAAGATCTAGTGATAGAAGCAAGGAAGAAGACTCTCTTCTCTCTTTTGTTTTTTCTCACCCAAAAACCCTAGATCTGATCTAGGTACCTCACCGAAGAAGAGAAGGTTCTCCTCTATGCTCACACGCCCAACATGGCCACCCAACCCCAAGACCTCATGCGCAAAACCCTAACTCATGTTGAAGAACTCTCACAAAGATATGATATTTTGTCACACAAAAATTAGGGTCTTTTATAGATGGCATGGATGGGAAGATAGAGTCCAAGTTCAAATCAAATTCGAACCAAGATAAGGATCAAGTTCCAAGTTGAATTCAAATCCAATTTAAATTCAACTTGAACCAAATCTTATCTCATCCTTAGGGCTCTCAGAGTGGGTGACAAAGAGCTTTTGGCATGCATATTTCACATGCAAATCTGATATTTGCGTTGGGGTATTGGCATGCGCACAAGTTGGTCGGCGGCTAGGAGAGTCCAAGCTGTTTTGGACTCCTAAGGTTTATCCAATAAGTCTCCAATCTAATCAAATTAAGTTAGACCTAATTGAATAACTTGAATCTAATCTAATTAGGCTCCAAACCTGATCAAATTAGAATCTAATCGAGCTCAATTTTTGATCAAATCAGAAATCAATCACTCTTAGCAATTAGGTCATCTCATAACCTAGTCAGATCAAATCAAATTGAATCTAATTCAATTAAACTTGAATCAAATTATATTATTCAATCAAATTAAGCTAAATAGTAATCTAATTGCTTATCAATCTTCCTTTAATTTACTAACTGTTAGTGAATTAATTCATTGCAACTTTTGCATCGGGTTAATCATTAATCAAATTGATGCTTATATCCCAGAACGATTCTCAATCGTTGATCAGTCACATGATCGGACAGAAATTTTTTTTGAGTATGACCCCATAGATTCGAACCTAAGCTGGTAGCATAGGAATAACTTTCTAAAGTAATCGATGTAACCATTTAGCAATGAGATCTGATGTTCAGAGAATGATTGCAAAGCAACATTCAAGAATCTACTGGCGTATGGTTACTGTATAATTCATCTCTTTGACCTTAATGCTCAAGATGACCTAGGGTTTAACTATCAACTTTGGAGTAGTCAACCATATTATATCTTAACCTTTTAAATCCATCACATGGATTACTATGGCCAAAGTTTTACTAAATTGAAATACAGTGATGCATTAACTTTTGAATCTAGAGAAATCAATCCCATCTTGACTCACATACCGACTTAACAAGTACTTGACTGCACCCAAAATCCTTCCATCAGTGAATTAAAAATTCAAGTAGTCTGGCACCAAAGTACAGTGAGTTGTTTGTAAGTCACTGTAGTGATCTCAGGTCAGAGGGACACTTATACCTATACCTTTCGTGAGCTACTCTTGACAATGGAGTGCTCTGTAATTGATCACGTTCAGTGTAAGTATATTCCTACACTTCATCTATATGTCATATTAGTGTCTCTACACTCCTTGATTAAGAGGACAACTAACCCGTATGGCATGCAAGGACCTACACTCAATATCACTATTATCTTAATAATAGCATATCGTTTGATCATGAACTAGTTTAAGGACTAAATGATAATTTTTTTTTATCAATTTAAAATAGTTCTAAAGACTTTATCATAACACAAAAGTTTATATAGAAGATGTACAAAATTTTATGATGAAAAAATTAAATAACTTTTATTATAGAAAATTCATATACAATTACAAAATGAATACAACCGTCAATAGACTGACGATTGACTTTGAGACATAATTTTCAACAAAAGATTCTAATTAGATATTTGTACTCAATTTTATATTTACTCTAAAAACTTTTAGAAGCAAATAGGCTCTCACTATTTTTTGGATCTCTACACTATTCGGGTGGAGAAGCAAAAATCCTAATGCAACAACTGGATTTCTAGTGGATGCTGCGGTCCCATCGATGCCATGCACCTCATCTAATGGATATTGGTAACACGTACACTAATGTGTGGACAACTCCTTGCTTAGATGCTTCTCATGACTTGGTCTCTAAGTCATGTGGGCTCATCTGACAAATATTGACCACACTCCTTAATTAAACCCGATCCACCATTCATAGACAGGTGTAAGGCCGTTATTGGATCCTTCACCTGACATATATTGGGTCCAACCCCATCCTTGCCCTAGAGCAACTTTTTGCAAATAGAGTGGTTGTGTATTCCTGATGTAACTGAACCACCATAACCAATCAAGAATAATCAACACCAGTAGCATGCCTGCATTTCTACAACGATGGAAGACTTGAAGAAAAATTTATGGTAGTGCAGTACATACAATTAAAAATTTTATACAATATAAATAATAGATTAAATAATTTAATCCTAAACATATGTGTAAGATCTAATCTTATACTACCATATCAAGATCTTTAATATGAAAAATATATACTTTAGATCTGAAAATAAAAATCACATCGATCTCATCGATGTTGAAATTCTAGATCTAACTATAAGATCTACGATAGGAATCAAAATAAGTTAGAGATCATTACCAAACAAATTTTGATCTTAATCTTCACTGATCCAATGATTGAAGAGGGTGTTCCTCAGGTCACTCATAGCCACACGAAGTCATTTGGCCTCTATAGGAAAATCCACGTGAAGACTGGCGTAGATCAGGAGCTCGGAGATGCTAGTCTGCGAATAACATCAATAGCTGACCTCTTCCTTCTTCTACAAGCACCATGGACCCTCCAAAATGATAGGAGATCTAGAGGAGGAAGAGAGGAAGAGGAGAAGAGGCTCTAAAAATAAAAAATCTATAAGAGAATTGATCATGGGATGTCAAAGAGAGGGATCCCCTTTTTAAAGACTAGGAATTAGGACTTTCCAAGAAAGAATGCCATGAATCAATACCAAAACCTATTTTTGGCATCCCCAAAAATTTTAGAAAAATCATTAAAATATGGAGAAGAAATTTATAGTCTCACATGCTAAAAGATTTCTCAAGAAAAGTAAAAAAAATAATATGACTCTATTAATATTCTATATACAAAAAATCTCTTTCCTAGTCGGCATCTTATCTCTAATTCAGATCACATTCGAATTAGGCAAAAGATAATATTATGACTCATTAGCTATAGCCAACTACCCTTATTAGATCCTCTCTCATGATGTCAAAAATCACAACCCAAATCCAATTAGGCATAGAGAAATTGGCATGGATCCAGATGTGGTGCAAAAGATAAGGATAGAGTCCTAGTCTGACTTGGACTCTTCATTTCTAATTCAATTCTAATCCAAATCAAATTTGAATTGAAATCACTGATGAAAATGAATCAAATCCAATTAAAAATCTAAATATCTCATCAAATTCCTAACCTAATTAGGAATTGGCCGAGTCCAAATCCTAATCAAATCAAGATCAAATTTCTCTTGTAATCGGATTTGATCATATCAATCCCAAACTGAGTCAAACTGAATCTAATTCAATTAGATTTGCTCCAAAGCTCTTTATTCAATCAAATTAGATCAATTAGTAATCTAATTACTAATTAATTCTCTATAAATAGTAAAGTCTCAATCCTAATGGGACTCTCCCACAGAGTCTTAGTCCAAGTAGGACTCTTTACCAGAGTCACAATCTAATTAGACTCTTCAGCCATCAGATTTGACCAAATCTTCTAATGCGTGTGACCCTATAGGTTCGAACCTAAATCGATAGCATAGAAATAACTTCCTATACCAATCGATGTAACCATCTAGCAATGATGACCTGACGATCGAATGGGTCGAAGTGTTGTAAAGCAACCTTCTAGAACCTATTGAAGTATGGTTATCGTAGAATTCATCCCTTTGATCCAAATGCTCAAGGTGACTTAGGATTTAACTGTCAACCCTAATTAAGTCAACCGCATTGTATTTTAATCTTTCAAATCTATCTCATGGATTACTCTAGCTAAGGTTTTGCTAAATTGAAATACACTGATGCATATCTCCTATTAATTCAAAGGGGTCAATTCCATCTTGACTCACACACTGACTTGATAAGTACTTGACTGTACCTAGTATCCTTTCATCACTAAGTTAAAAACTTAGATAGTCTCATACTAAAGTACAGTGAGTTACTTACAAGTCACCATGGTGGTCTCAAGTCGGAGGGACACTTATACTCATACCCTTTACAAGCTACTCTTGACAGTAGAGTGCTCAACATATGGTCACGTTCGATGTGAATGTACTCTTACATTCCATCTGCATGCCATAATAGTGTCTCCACATTCTTTAGTTAAGAAAATAACCAACTCATATGGCACACAATGACCAACACTTGATATCGCTATCATCCTAGTAATAGCGTATCATTTGGTTGCGATCATTTTAAAGACTTAACAACAAATCCTTCATTGTCGATTAATATATATAGTCCTAAGGACTTCATTACAACACAGAAGTTCAAAGATGATCAATTTATAATAAAAATATTAAATAATTTTTATTAATAAAAATTCATATACAATTTACAAGATGAGCACAATCGTCTAACGATTGGCTTTATGACATATTTTCCAATAACTCCCACTTGGACTAAAGCCAATCGATACAGTATTGTCTAGCCATGTTCAATTTGTGGTCATCAAACTCCTTAATTCTGAGAGCTTTAGCAAATGGGTCGGTCAGGTTCTCCCTTCCATCGATCTTCTGAAGGTCGGCGTCACCTCGATCCATGATCTTTCGGATAAGGTGATAATGGCACAGAATATGTTTGGTGCACTGATGGGATCTTGGCCCCTTGGCTTGAGCAATGGCTCTAGTATTGTCGTAGCATAACAAGACAGGGCCATCAACAGAGGGTGCTACTCCGAGCTAACCAATGAACTTTCGCAACCGTACAGCTTCCTTAGCAACATCAGATGCCGCGATATACTCTGCTTCGCAAATAAAGTCTACCACAGTATTCTGCTTGGAACTTTTTCAGTAGATTACTCCATCATTTAGGATAAAAATACAATCCGACATACTTTTACTATCATCATAGTTTGACTGAAAGCTGGAGTCGGTGAACCCCACAAGTTTTAAGTCAGTTTCACCAAATACAAACCACTGATTCTTAGTATTTCTTAAATACTAAAGAATGGTCTTTACGACCTTCCAATGATTTTCTCTTGGATCAGATTGGTATCTACTCATTATCCCAAATGAGTATATCACGTCTGATCTCGTACATATCATGACGTATATAATAGAACCCACTGTCGAAGCATATGGAACTCTACTCATATGCTCTCTCTCTTGAAGAGTTGTCGGACAATCTCCTTTTGAAAAAAAAAATTTTTGGCCTATCGGAAGATAGCCTTTCTTAAAGTTTTCTATACTGAATTATTTTAGCATAGTATCTATGTATATAGATTGAGAGAGTCTGAGCAGTCTCTTAGATCTATCCCTATAGATCTTCATCCCTAGGATGTAGGCTGCTTCTCCCAAATCCTTTATGGAGAATTATGATGACAGCCATACTTTTATTCCCTATAATGTAGAGATATTATTTTCGATTAAGAGAATATCATCCACATACAACACAAGAAATATCATTATCGAACCATTTGCCCACTTATATATGCAGGGTTCCTCTCTATTCCTAACGAAGCCATATGTTCTAATCACCTTATCAAAATATATGTTCCAACTCTGAGATACTTGCTTCAATCTATAAATAGATCTCTGAAGCTTGCACACCTTGAACTCATCTGCAGATATGAACCCTTTAGGTTGTATCATATACACCTCTTCGTTTAGCTCTCCATTTAGGAAAGTTGTCTTCACATTCATTTGCCAAACTTCATAGTCTAGATATACTGCTATCACAAGCATGATCCGAATAGATTTGAGCATTGTTACAGGAGAAAACATCTCATCATAGTCAATACCATAACACTGACGATAACCCTTGACAACCAAACTGGCTTTATAGGTCTCCACCTTCCCATCTGCGCCCCTCTTCCTCTTGAAGACCCACTTATACCCTATGGGCTTTATCCCTTCAGGTGGGTCAACTAATATCCATACATCGTTGACCTTCATAGACTCTATTTCGGATCTCATGGCTTTAAGTCATGTATCAAAGTCAGATCTCTATATTGCATCCATGTAGGTGATCGGATCCTCATCATTCTCATCAAGTTTGATAGGATCCCCATCCTAGACCAAAAAATCTACATATATGTCTGACTAATGCAGTACTCTATCGGATCACCTTAAGGATGTTTGTTCATTGGGCTCTAGGTTTGATCTCATCAAATCTGATTCAGATTCAATCATTGGTGTCGATTTTTCTACTTGTCGAACTTCATCAAGCTCGATTTTAGAGGCACTTATTCCTTCACTAAGAAATTTTTTTTTCAAAAAATATGTCTTACTGCTGACAAACACCTTTTATTTAGTAGATAGGTAAAAGTAATATCCTCTCATTTTTTTAGGGTACTCTACGAAATTACACTTATTGAACTTAGGACTGATCTTGTCAGTTTGTAATCATTTAACATAAGCTGGATACCCCCAGACCCTAAAGTAATAGAGGTTCGACCTACGCCCTGACCATATCTCATATGGTGTCTTACTAATTGACTTGCTCAAAATATTATTGAGCATAAGATAGGCTATTTCAAGTGCATATCCCTAAAAGAAGATCGATAGAGTTGCAAATCCCATCATGGATCGAACCATGTCCAACAAGATTCAATTCCTCTTTTCTGAGATGCCATTATGTTGTAGTATCCCTGGATGGGTCCATTGAGAGAGAATCCCATTCTCTCCTAGATATGTCAGAAATTCACTGAAAAGATATTCACCTCTTCGGTCAGACCGAAGAATTTTAATACTTTTTTTAGTTTATTTTTCTACTTTATTACGGAATCATTTGAACATTTCAAATGATTCGGACTTGTGTTTCATCAAGTAGATGTATTCATACCTAGATAGGTCATCTGTGAATATGATGAAGTAGCTATACCCTCCTCTGGCATATGTACTCATGGATCCACATACATCAATATATATCAGACCCAGTACATCACTGGCTCGTTCACCTTTTTTAGTAAAAGGTGACTTGGTCATCTTTCCAAGCAAATAAGACTCACATGTAGGTAACAATTTATAATTGTGTTTATCAAGAATTTCTTGTTGAGCCAACCTGTTCATCCTATTTTTGTTGATATGACCTAGCCTATAATGCCAAAGGTAGGCATCTATGACATCATCTATTCTAAGGCATTTATTTGAAATGTACATTACATTAGGCCTAGAAACAATATAGATACCATTGTTCAACTGTCCACATAAAATTGTAACACCATTCAAAATGATATCATAAAAAATTTTCTTTATTAATATTTCATAATTTGAATTGACCAAAAAGCCTACAGAAATATTATTTAAAAGAAAACTAAGATAGTAATGACACTCATTAAGAACAATATACTGAGACTCGAATACAAACTTGATGATTCCTAAAGCTAGAACTGGAACTAATTTTTCATCTCCAACATTCAGGAATCTCTCGTCTTCTCCAAATCTCCAAGTGACCTGAAGACCCTATAATGAATTGCAAATATGAATAGGGCTTCCAGTATCTAATATTCAGGTCATTGTATCTATAAGAGAGAAGTTACAAGGTGTTATGATATAAGTATCTTGTCCCGCAATTGGTTACTTCTTCTTCTTTGACCTATTCAGATCAAGGGAAGCGATATATTGAGGACAATTCCTCTTCTAGTGATCCTACTTCTTACAAAAAAAGTATTATGTCTGACTTTGATCAGCCTTGAACTTAGGTTTCTGAGACTGACTCCTAGCCCCAGGTACCTTCTTATTATTCTTCTTTTTTTCTTTCTTAAAGGGACAACAACTACCCGAAGAAGATCCTCCCACTAGATTCACTGTCTCCTTGTAGAGCTAGTGACCTTTCTCAAAAGTCTGCAGCAACCCCAATAGACCGTAGCAGTTGACTATAGGCTTCGTCATTCTGAAATGACTAAGGAATGGTAGGTAGGACTTGGGTAGAGAATTCAGGATCTCATCCTTCCCCAGCTGTTTATGTAAAGAAAAGTCGAGTTTACTCAATTTTTCAATCTACTCGATCATGTACAATACATGATCGGTAACATATGCATCCTCCCTCATCCAAACATTGACAATGATGCAACTAGTCTTGTGCCGCTCAACGTCATCAAGAGTACCAAAGGAATCCCTTAACACTTGAAGCATTTCCTCTGGCTGAGCTTTTTCAAACTTTCGACTGAACTCGTCGTTCATGGAGGCCCACATGATGCAACGAACTATGGTACAATCATTGAGCCACTTCAAATAAGTATCTCAGATCGCTCCTCGAGCATTAGGAGCAGGCTCCTCAGGTGTGGATCCGTTATCACATAAAGGATCTGCTCGTGCTCCAGGATAATTTTTAATTTTTGATATCAATTATCAAAATTTGATCCGATAAGCTTCTCACTGTCCCATAATGATCGAAGCGATAAGTTTGAGGCCATATCTATACACATAAAGAAAGAATAAAGCCTAATTAGTATATAAATTTATTAATCCTAAAGACTTGGACTTTAGTCTAAAGGTCCTCCTACTATTTTATACGAATTGATAGCCTCCACCATCAATTCAAAGAATTATCTTAATTTTTTAGTAGATACTAGAATCCACACAGACTATATATAAGCCCGAGGATGACTCGATCAACCCATATGCACCTATAGGTAGGTTCTCAACCAATTATTTTTTCAAACAACTTTTAATATTTAATTTAGCCCCAGATTTTATTTCAGTAGGTGATGGGCCTCTACTAAAAATTTTGGTTAGGTCAAACCATTAACATGAACCTACTCAGTGATTCTACCTAGTAAGTGATCAGGTTCGAGGATGGCTCAATCAACCCAACCATCATCAGATAGTTCATCAGAGTCATCATATGATGAATGATAATTTTATCATTCAGAGAGAACATCAGGCAGATAGCGCCTGCAATGTCAATCAAAAATAATGGACCCATTATCACTCACCTTAATGGGAGGCTATGATCTAGTTATTATCATAACCAGCTCATTTTAAGGACCTAATAATTTAAAAGATTTAATCGATTTAGAGAAAAGAGAATAGAAGAAAAGATCAATCAATAGACCATAATCTTCCCTCACCAACTTACTGAATCAGATTAAATCATGCTGATTGAACTGGCACCTAGATCAGTCACACTGATCAATCTTAATGGCATGGGCTAACTCGAATTACTTAGTGATCTAATCAAAATCTAGTTCACCAAATTGGCCAGATAAGTGAGATTGGTAGGAGGGTCTGCTAAACTTGCCTTAGACACCATCAAAATGGCCAGATAAGCCGCTCCCAATTAAAAACTATCGATTGAAATGCCAAACTTACCTTAGACACTAATTGGTTAACTAGTTTTGATTTGACCAACCTAATGGTTCAGGTTCAATCACTGAATTACAATCAAGATCCATTTGGTCTAATCAAAGATATAGACTTGACCATCTACAACTATTGTACTAGAGAAATCTTGATTAATCTAATTCAGTATTTGATTAGACTTAATTAATTTCTCTACATGGTCAATCAATTCTTTGATTCTAACCTTAGGTCTAACCCAATTAAAGAGAAGGACCTAATTTGAGCTAACCTATGCCCTATGTTTTATGCAATGTCATTAGATCTAAATCATAATTCTAGATCCAATCAGCTTGATACTTAATTCTCAATTAAGTTTTGCATCAACATGGTTAAGATTTCAAAAATAATTTTTCATGTGAACTTTTTACATAAGTCATAAAATCTTTTAGATCAAATCTAATTTTTTTATGATTTTAGATCAAAATAATTTTGACTAAACAGGATTAGATGTAACTAACTATCTTCGCAACTTGTATTACATACAACAACACCTAGGGTTTCAAGATCTAAAATTTTGTAAGAAAGTAAGTTTTTTCTTTTCACTTTCTTCTTCATAGGATCTCACAGTGGCACCCCTATACGTCATGAAGAGCACCTTATTGAATGGGAGGAGAGAGTCATGAAACCCTACTTGCTCCTATGACCAGACGGCCTAGTGATTACCCAATCCAAGTACTTTGCTACTCAAAACATCTAATCTAAATAAATAATAATTAGATCTAAAAATAAATTAATTTAGATCTAATATAAATCATAAAAAATCAGATCTAATAATAAAAAATTAGATCTAAAGTCATATTAATTCATATCAAAATAACCTGGCTCTGATATCAGTTGAAGAAAAATTTGCGGTAGTGCAGTACATACAATTAAAAATTTTATGCAGTAAAAATATTAGATTAAATAATTTAATTCTAATCATATGTATAAGATATAATATTATACTACCACATCAAGATCTTTGACATAAAAAATATATGCTTTAGATCTGAAAATAAAAAACACATCGATCTCATCGATGCTAAAATTCTAGATCTAACTATTAGATCTACCATAGGAATCAAAATAAGTTAGAGATTGTTATCAAATAAATTTTGATCTTGATCTCTTCTGATCCAATGGTTGGATAGGGTGTTCCTCAGGTTGCTTACAGCCACACAAAGTCATCTGGGCTCTATAGGAAAATCCATGCGAAGACTGACACAGATCAGGGGCTCGGAGATGCTAGTCTGCGAACAACTTCGATAGCTAACCTCTTCTTTCTTCTACAAGCACCTTGGATACTCCAAAGTGATAGAATATCTGGAGGAGGAAGAGAGAAGGAGGAGAAGAGGCTCTAAAAATAAAAAATCTACAAGAAAATTGATCATGGGATGTCTAAGAGAGGGGTCCCCTTTTTATAGACTAGGAATTAGGACTTTCCAAGAAAGGATGTCATGAATCAATGCCAAAACCTCTTTTTGGCATCTCTAAAAATTCTAAAAAAATTATTAGGATGTAGAAATCTCACATACCAAAATATTTCTGAATAAATATAAGAAAAAAAATAATATAGCTCCAACAATATACCATATACGAAAAATCCCTTTCCTAGTCTGCATCTTATCTCTAATTCGGATCGTATTCAAATTAGGTGAGAGATAATATTATGACTCATCAACTATAGTTGACCATCCTTATTGGATACTCTCTTATGATATCAAAAATCACAACCCAAATCCAATTAGGCATGGAGAAATTGGCATAGATCCAGATATGGCGCAAAAGATAAGGATAAAGTCCTAGTCTGACTTGGACTCTTCATTTCTAATTCAATTCTAATCCAAATCAAATTTAGATTGAAACTACTGATAGAAATGAATCTAATCTAATAAGAAATCTAAATATCTCATCAAAATTTTAACCCAATTTAGAATTAGCCAAGTCCAAATCCTGATCGAATCGAAATCAAATTTCTCTTGTAATCGGGTTTGATCATATCAATCCCAATCTGAGTCGAACTAAATCTAATTCAATTAGACTTATTCCAAAACCCTTTACTCAATCAAATTGAGTCAATTAATAATCTAATTACTAATTAATTCTTCATAAATAGTAGAGTTCTAGTCCCAATGGGACTCTCTCACAGAGTCCTAGTCCAAGTAAGACTCTTCACCAGAGTCACAATCCAACTGGACTCTTCAGCCATCAAATCTGATTAAATCTTCAAATACGTATGATCTCAAAGGTTCGAACCTAAGCTGGTAGCATAGGAATAACTTTTTATATCAATCAATGTAACCATCTAGCAATGATGATTTGATGATCGGATGGGTCGAAGTGTTACAAAACAACCTTCTAGAACCAACTGGCGTATGGTTACTGTATAATTCATCCTTTTGACCCAAATGCTCAAGGTGACTTAGGATTTAACTATCAACCCTAATTAAGTTGATCACATTATATTTTAATCTTTCAAATCCATCTCATGGATTATCCTGATCAAGATTTTACTAAATTAAAATATACTGATGCATATCTCCTACCAATTCAGAAGGATCAATTCCATCTTGACTCATACACCGACTTAATAAGTACCTGATCATACCAAGTATCCTTCCATCACTAAGTTAGAAACTCAAATAGTCTGATACTAAAGTATAGTGAGTTGCTTATAAGTTACCGTAGTGGTCTCAGGTCGAAGGGACACTTATACCCATACCCTTCACAAGCTACTCTAGACAACAGAGTGCTCGGCACAAGGTCACGTTCAATACGAATGTACTCCTATATTTCATCTGCATACCATAATAATATCTCTACACTCTTTAGTTAAGAGGATAACTAACTCATATGGCACACAATGACCTACACTTAATATCGCTATCATCCTAGTAACAGCGTATCATTTGGTCGCGAATAATTTTAAGGACTTAACGACAAATCCTCCTTTGTCGATTAATATATATAGTCCTAAGGACTTCATTACAACATAGAAGTTCAAAAATGATTAATTTATAATAAAAATATCAAATAATTTTTATTAATAAAATTTTATATACAGTTTATAAGATGAGCACAATCGTCTAACGATTAACTTTGAGACACATTTTCCAATAACTCTCATTTGGATTCAAGCCAATTGGTACAGTATCGTATACTCATTTTTAATTTGTGATCATCAAACTCTTTGATTCTGAGATCTTTAGTAAATGGGTCGACCAGATTCTCCCTTCCATCAATCTTCTGAAGGTCGACATCACCTCGATCTACGATCTTTCGGATAAGGTGATAACGATGCAGAATATATTTGGGGCACTGATGGGATCTCAGCTCCTTGGCTTGAGCAATGGCTCCAGTATTGTCACAGTATAACAAGATAGGGCCATCAATGGAGGGGGCCACTCTGAGCTCGTCGATGAACTTCTGCAACCATATAGATTCTTTCGCATAATCGGATGCCGCGATATACTTTGCTTTGCAAACAGAGTCTATGACAGTATTCTGCTTGGAACTTTTTCAGAAGATTGCTCCACTATTTAGGAAAAAAATATAATCTGACACACTCTTACTATCATCATGGTCTAACTAAAAGCTAGAGTCAGTGAACCCCACAACTTTCAAGTCAGTTTCATCATACATAAGCCATTGGTCCTTAGTATTTCTTAAATACTTAAGAATGATCTTTATGACCTTCTAATGATTTTCTCCTGGATCAGACTGGTATCTACTCACTACTCCTAATGAGTATGTCACGTCTGATCTCGTACATGTCATGACACACATAATAGAACCCACTATCGAAGCATATGGAACTCTACTCCTACGCTCTCTCTCTTGAGGAGTTATCGGACAATCTTCTTTCAAAAAAGAAATTTCTTAGCCTATCAAAAGATAGCCTTTGTTGAAATTCTCTATGCTGAACCATTTCAGCATAGTATCTATGTACATAGATTGAGAGAGTTCGAGCAGCTTTTTAGATCTATCCCTATGATCTTCATCTCTAGGATATAGGCTGCTTCTCCCAGATCCTTTATGGAGAATTATGACAACAGCCACACTTTTATTCCCTGTAATGCAGGGACATCATTCTCGATTAAGAGAATTTCATCTACATACAATATAAGAAATACAATTATCGAACCATTTGCCCACTTATATATGCAGGGTTCCTCTCCTTTCCTAACAAAGCCATACATTCTGATCATCTTATCAAAATGTATGTTCCAACTCTGAGATGCTTGCTTCAATCCATAAATGGATCTTTGAAGCTTACACACCTTTGACTCATCTATCGATATGAACCCTTCAGGTTATATCATATACACCTCTTTGTTCAGCTCTCCATCTAGAAAAGCTGTCTTCACATCCATTTGCCAGACTTCATAGTCTAGATATGCTACTATCGCAAGCATGATCCGAATGGATTTGAGCATTGTCACAGGAGAAAATATCTCGCCATAGTCAATACCATAATGCTGACGATAATCCTTGACAACCAAATGAACTTTATAGATCTCCACCTTCCCATCTGTGCCCCTCTTTTTCTTGAAGACCCACTTACATCCTATGGGCTTTATCCCTTCAGGTGGGTCAACTAATGTCTATACTGTTAGAAAATGTGTCCCAAAGCTAATCATTAGACGATTGTGCTCATCTTGTAAACTATATATAAATTTTTATTAATAAAAATTATTTGATATTTTCATTACAAATTGACTATCTTAGAACTCTTGTGTTGTAATGAAGTCTTTAGGACTATATATATTATTCGACAAAGAAGGATTTGTCGTTAAGTCCTTAAAATTGTTTGTGATTAAATGATCACTATTACTAAGATGATAGCAATATCAAGTGTAGGTCATTGTGTGCCATATGAGTTGGTTATCCTCTTAACTAAAGAGTGTGGAGACACAGTTATGGCATGTAGATGGAATGTAGGAGTACATTCGCATCGAACGTGATCATGTGTCGAGTACTCTGCTGTCAAGAGTAGCTTGTGAAGGATATGGGTATAAGTATCCCTCCGACCTGAGATCACCATGGTGACTTGTAAGCAACTCACTATACTTTAGTATAGGACTATCTAAGTTTTTAACTTAATGACAGAAGGATACAAGGTGCAGTCAAGTACTTATCAAGTCGGTGTGTGAGTCAAGATGGAATCAACCCCTCTAAATTGATAGGAGATATGCATCAGTGTATTTTAATTTAGCAAAATCTTGATCTGGATAATCCATGAGATGGATTTGAAAGGTTGAAATATAATGTGGTTGATCTAATTAGGGTTGACAGTTAAACCCTAAGTCACCTTGAGCATTTGGGTCAAAGAGATGAATTATACGGTAACCATATGCCAGTAGATTCTAGAAGGTTGCTTTGCAACACTTCGACCCATCCGGTCGTCGGGTCATCAGTGCAGATGGTTACATCGATTTGTATGAAAAGTTGTTTCTATGCTACCGGCTTAGGTTCAAACCTATAGGGTCATATACATTAGAAGATTTGATCAGATCTAATGGCTGAAGAGTCCAATTGGATTGTGACTCTGGTGAAGAGTCCTACTTGGACTAGGATTCTGTAGGAGAGCTCCACTGAGATTGGGACTCTATCATTTATGAAGAATTAATTAGTAATTAGATTATTAATTGACTCAATTTAATTGAGTAAAAAACTTTAGAATAAGTCTAATTGAATTAGATTCAGTTCGACTTAGATTGGGATTGATATGATCCAGCTTGATTACAAGAAAATTTTGATCCTGATTCGATTAGGATTTGGACTCGATCAATTCTTAATTGGGTTAAAAATTTGATGAGATATTTAAATTTTTAATTGGATTAGGTTTATTTCTATCAATGGTTTCAATTAAAATTTGATTTGAATTATAATTGAATTAGAAATGAAGAGTCCAAATCAGACTAGGACTTTATCCATATTTTTTGCGCCATATCTGGGTCCATACCAATTTCTCTATGCCTAATTGGATTTGGATTGTGATTTTTGACATCATGAGAGAGAATCCAATAAGGGTAGTCAGCTATAGCTGATGAGTCATAATATTTTCTCTTGCCTAATTCGAATACGATCTGAATTAGAGATATGATGCAGACTAGGAAAGAAATTTTTTGTATATGGTATATTGTTGGAGCCCTATTATTTTTTTCTATATTTTTATTAAGAAATTCTTTAGTATGTGAGAATTTAGATTTCTTATCCATATTTTAATGATTTTTTTTAGAATTTTTGGGGATGCCAAAAAGGGGATTTGGCATTTATTTATGGCATCCTTTCTTGGAAAGTCCCAATTCCTGCTCTATAAAAAGGGCACCCTTTTCTTGGACGTCCCATGATCAATTTCCTTGTAGATTTTTTACTTTTGGACCTTGTTCTCTTCTCCTCTCTTCTTCCTCCAAATCTCCTATCACTTTGAAATATCCAAGGTACTTGTAGAAGAAGAAAGAGGTCAGCTATCAAAGTTGTTCGCAGACTAGCATCTCCGAGCCCCTGATCTATGCCAGTCTTCGCGTGGATTTTTCTATAGAGGCCAGACAACTTTGTGTGGCTGTGAGTGATCTGAGGAATACCATCTCTAACTATTGGATCAGAGGAGATCAAGATCCAAATTTGTTTGGTAACGATCTCTAACTTATTTTGATTCTTATGTTAGATCTAATAGTTAGATCTAGAATTTCAGCATCGATGAGATCGATGTCATTTTAATTTTTAGATCTAAAGTATATATTTTTTATATCAAATATTTTAATGTGGTAGTCTAATATTAGATCTTATATATATGATTAATATTAAATTATTTAATTTATTATTTTTATTGCATAAAATTTTTAATTGCATGTACTGTACTATCATAAATTTTCTTACAACTGGTATCAGAGATAGGTTATTTTGATATGAATTAATATGACTTTAAATCTAATTTTTTGTTATTAGATCTGATTATTTATGATTTAGATTAGACTTAAATTTATTTATTTTTAAATTTGATTATTATTTATTTAGATTAGATGTTCTGAGTAGCAAAATACTCAGATTGGTTAATCACCAGATCGTCCGATCATAGGAGCAAGTAGAGTTTCATGACCCTCTCCTCCCATTCAATGGGGTGATCTTCATGGCATGTAGGGGTTCCACTGTGAGATCCCATTAAGAAGAAAGTGAAAAGAAAAAACTTACTTTTTTGTAAAATTCTAGATCTTGAAGTCCTAGGTGTTGTTGTATGTGATGCAAGTTACAAAGATAGTTAGTTACATCTAATCTTATTTAGTCAAAATTATTTTGATCTAAAATTATAAAAAAATTTAGATTTAATCTAAAAGATTTTATGACTTGATGTAAAAAGTTTACATAGAAAATTATTTTTGAAATCTTAACCATGTTGATGCAAAACTTAATTGAGAATTAAGTATCAAGCTGATTAGATCTAGAATTATGATTTAGATCTAATGAAATTGCATAAAATATGGGGCATGGGTTAGCTCAAATCAGGTCCTTCTCTTTAATTGGGTTAGACCTAAGGTTAGAATTAAAGAATTGATTTACCATACAGAGAAATTAATTAAGTCTAACCAAATATTGAATTAGATTAATCAGAGTTTTTCTAGTACAATAGTTGTAGATGGTCAAGTCCATATCTTTGATTAGACCAAATAGATCTTGATTGTGGCTCAGTGGTTGAACCCGAACCATTAGGTTGGTCAAATCAAAACTAGTTAACCAATTGGTGTCTAAGATAAGTTTGGCATTTCAACCGATGATTTTTAATTGGGAGCGGCTTGCCTGACCATTTCGATGGTGTCTAAGGCAAGCTTAGCAGACCCTCCCATCAATCTCACTTACCTGACCAATTTGATAAACTAAATTTTGATTAGATCGCTAAGTGATTTGAGTTAGCCCATGCCATTAAGGTTGATCAGTGTGACTGATCTAGGTGCCAGTTCAATCAGCATGACCTAACCCGATTCAGTGACTTGGTGAAGTCAGTGGAACGTTTATGGTCTACTGATCAATCTTTTCTTCTCTTCTCTCTTCTCTGAATTGATTAAATCTTTTAAATTATTAGGTCTTTAAAATGAGCTGGTTATGGTGATAACTAGATCATGGCCTCCCATTAAGGTGAGTGATAATTGATCTATTATTTCTGATTGATATTGCAGGTGCCATCCGTCTGATGTTCTCTCTAAATGATGAAATTATCATTCATCATATGATGACTCTGATGAACTATCTAATGATGATTGGGTTGACTGAGCCATTCTCAGGCCTATTTACTCATTACATAGAATCACTGAGTATGTTCATGTTAATGGTTTAACCGAACCAAAATTTTCAGTGGAGGCCCATTACCTACTGAAATAAAATCTAGGGCTAAATTAAATACTAAAAGTTGTTTGGAAAAATAATTGATTGAGAACCTACCCATACGTGCATATGGGTTGACTAAGCCATCCTCCGACCTATATGTAGTCTGTGTGGATTCTTGTACCCACTAAAAAATTAAAGTAATTCCTCGAATTGAAGGTAAAGGCTACCAATTCATATAAAATAGTGGGAGGACCTTTAGACTAAAGTCCAAGTCTTTAGGATTAATAAATTCATATACTAATTAGGCTTTGTTCTTTCTTTGTGTGTGTAGACATGGCCTCAAACTTGTCATTCCAATCACTATTGGACAGTGAGAAGCTTATCGGACTGAATTTCGATAATTGATTTAAAAAATTAAAGATTGTCTTGGAGCATGAGTGGATCCTTTATGTGATAACAGATCTGACACTTGAGGAGCCTGCTCCTAATGCCCGAGGAGCAATCCAAGATACTTATTTGAAGTGGCTCAACAATCGCACCACAGTTCATTGCATCTTGCGGGCCTCCATGAACGACAAGTTTAGTCGAAAGTTTGAAGAAGCTCAGCCAAAAAAAATACTTCAAGTGTTGAGGGATTCCTTTGGTATTCCTGACGACGTTGAGCAGCACAAGACTACTTGTGCCATTTTCAATGCTCAAATAAGGGAGTGTGCATCTGTTATTGATCATGTATTGTACATGATCGAGTAGATTAAAAAATTGAGCAAACTCGACATTCTTTTACATGAACAGCTGGGGAAGGATATGATCTTGAACTCTCTACCCAACTCCTACCCATCATTCCTCAATCATTTCAGAATGACGAAGCCTGTAGTCAACTACCATGGTCTGTTGGGTTGCTGCAGACCTTTGAGAAAGATCACCAACTCCACAAGGAGACAGTGAACTAGTGGGAAGATCTTCTTTGGGTAGTCATCATCCCTTTAAGAAAGAAAAAAAGAAGAAGAATAAGAAGGTTCCTGGTGCTGGGAGTCAGTCCCAAAAATTCAAGTTTAAGACTGATCAAAGTCAGGCAAAGTATTTTTTTTGCAAGAAGCAGGATCACTGGAAGAGAAATTGTCCTCAGTATATCACTTCCCTTGATCCAAATAGGCCAAAGAATAAGAAGTAATCAGTTGCTAGACAAGGTACTTATATGATAACATCTTGTAACTTCTTTCTTATAGATACAATGAGCTGAGTATTGGATACTGAAAGTCCTATTCATATTTGCAATTTGTTACAAGGTCTTCAGGTCACTAGGAGATTTGGAGAAGGTGAAAGATTTCTGAATATTGAAGATGGAAGATCAGTTCCAGTTCTAGCTTTAGAAATCATCAAGCTTGTATTCGAGTCTCGGTATATTGTTCTTAATGAGTGTCATTACTGTCCTAGGTTTCTTTTAAATATTATTTCTGTAGGCCTTTTGGCCAATTCAAATTATGAAATATCAATAAAAAATTTTTTTTGTGATATCATTTTAAATGGTGTTACAATTTTATGTAGACAGTTGAATAATGGTATCTATATTGTATCTAGGCCTAATGTAATGTACATTTCAAATAAACGTCCTAGAATAGATAATGTCATAGATGCCCACTTTTGGCATTGTAGGCTAGGTCATATCAACAAGAACAGGATAAACAAGTTAGCTCAAGAAGGAATTCTTGATAAATATGATTATGAATCATTATCTACCTGTAAGTCTTGTTTGCTTGGAAAGATGACCAAGTCACTTTTTACTAAAAAAGATGAACGAGCCAGTGATGTGCTGGGTATGATACATACTGATGTATGTGGACCCACGAGCATATGTGCTAGAGGAGGGTATAGCTACTTCATCACATTCACAGACGATCTATTTAGGTATGGGTACATCTACTTGATAAAACATAAGTCTGAATTATTTGAAATGTTCAAACGGTTCCGTAATGAAGTAGAGAAACAAACTGAAAAAAATATTAAAATTCTTCGATCTGACCTAGGTGAATACCTTTCCAGTGAATTTCTGACATATCTAGGAGAGAATGGAATTCTCTCCAAATGGATCCCTCCAGGGACACCACAGCATAATGGCATCTTAGAAAGAAGGAATCAAACTTTGTTGGACATGATTCAGTCCATGATGGGGTTTGTAACTCTATCGATCTTCTTTTGGGGATATGCACTTGAAACAGCCTGTCTTGTGCTCAATAATGTTTCAAGCAAGTCAGTTAGTAAAATACCATATGAGATATGGTCAGGATGTAGGCCGAACCTCTCTTACTTTAGGGTCTAGGGGTGTCCAGCTTATGTTAAATGATTACAAACTGATAAGCTCAGTCCTAAGTCTGATAAGTGTAATTTTGTAGGATACCTCAAAGAAACGAGAAAATATTACTTTTATCTGCCTGCTGAATAAAAGGTATTTGTCAGCAATAAGGCATATTTTTTGAAAAAAAAATTTCTTAGTGAAAGAATAAGTGCCTCTAAAATCGAGCTTGATGAAGTTTGACAGGTAGAAGAACCGACACCAATGATTGAATCTGAACCAAATTTGATGAGATCAAATTTGGAGTCCAATGAACAAACATCCTTAAGATGATCCGGTAGAGTACCGCATTAGTCGGATAGATACTTAGGTTTCTTGGTTCGGGACAGAGATCCTGTCGAACTCGATGAGAACGATGAGGATCTGATCACCTACATGGATGCAATGCAGAGATCCAACTCTGATAATGGCTTGAAGCCATGAGATTCAAAATGGAGTCCATGAAGGTCAATGATGTATGGATATTAGTTGACCCACCTGAAAAGGTAAAGTCCATAGGGTGTAAGAGGATCTTCAAGAGGAAGACAGGCACAGATAGAAAGGTGGAGACCTATAAAGTCTATTTGGTTGTCAAGGGTTATCGTCAGCATTATGATATTGACTATGATGAGATATTTTTTTCTATGGCAATGCTCAAATCTATTTGGATCATACTTGCGATAGCAGCATATTTGGACCATGAAGTCTGGTAAATGGATGTGAAGACAGCTTTCTTAAATGGAGAGCTGAACGAAGAGGTGTATATGATACAACCTGAAAGGTTCATATCCATAGATGAGTCCAAGGTGTGCAAGCTTTAGAGATCCATTTATGGATTGAAGCAAGCATCTCGAAGTTGGAACATACATTTTGATAAGGTGATCAGAACGTATGACTTCGTTAGGAAAGGAGAGAAACCCTGCATATATAAGTGGGCAAATGGTTCGATAATTGTATATCTTGTGTTGTTGTGGATGATATTCTTTTTGTTGCCCAGCTATGCAACCCAAGAGGGGGGGTGAATTGGGTTTTAAAAAATTTAGGCTTAACTAATTACTTGTAAAAGTTATATATCAAAAGCTTGATGAATGAAGAGAGATACTTTGGTTTGAGATTAATTACTTAAAACAAGAATGCAAGGATATAATGGAGAGTTAGAGAGAAACAATAAAGCATGCCACAAACACAATGATTTATAGTGGTTCGGTGCCAACCTTGCACCTACGTCCACTCCCCAAGCTCCTACTTGGGAATTTCAATCCACTAAACTTTGTATTCAACCTGAATACAACCGTCGAAAACTCCGACACTAGCTATCCCAAGCTAGTCCACTTGTTTCCCGGGTACAAGCCGACCCACACACTCCGATTTCAGGTTCGGATCAACCTTTCCTTGTTTTGGAAACCCTCCAAAACAAAAACAATTGCTCTCAAGATAAACTCAGTTTAGAGCACAAATTAAGTACAAGAATAGCTCCTTAAGTGAGCGAATATAACAATAAATACGCTTTACTCAAATGAAGAAGCCCTTCTTGGATTTCCTCAAAGTGGATGAGAGATGAAGCAAATGCTTGAGGAGTTGGTGAGCTTGATTTTTTGGCTTCTTGAAGGCTGTAAATGAGCTCTTAAATGAGGTTGAGAAGTTGGCTTGAGAAACTCTCTCTTGAATGAACTTGAATGCCCTCTTGAATACTCTTGATTTTCTCTTTTCAAATCACTTGAATGCCTCTTGGATATTTTGATGTCTCTTCGTTTTTGTTTTCCACCTTTTGAAACCTTTATAGCCTTAAGAGACAAGGGAAAACAAACTAGGCAGAAAAAGAGCCGTTAGAGCACAAAAAGTGAGCATTAAAAGCAACCAAATCTGGCCAAAAACTAGCCGTTACAGGCAAATCCCGTCATATGAGTCGACTCATGAGTCGACTCATGCCTCAGGGGTCGACTCATGAGTCGACCTCTGTTGCAAAGTCCAGAGATTGGGTTTCTGGATTTTCTTGGCCCAAAACAGCAGAGGTCGACTCATGAGTCGACTCATGCCTTGTGGGTCGACTCATGAGTCGACTCACAGGTCGTGCCAAGCCAGAAAACCAGCGTGCCATGGCTAATCTTTGCGTGCCAATCAGCTCATAGTTTCATGAGTTGACTCATGAGTCGACTCATGAACTTCAAACCTTCATAACTCCAAAAATATAAGTCCAAAAACCATGAAACTTTCACCAATAGATTACATATCATTTGTTCTACACGATGATGCTATCAAATCAGAGTTTTGATGAAATTACGATTTTGCCCCTGTAGAGCATAAGGTCTTTTTCACATAAAAATTATTTGTATCCCTTCCAACTGTTTTGTAGTCATCAAAATCAATCTAGGAGCAACAATCTCCCCCTTTTTGATGATGACAAAACATTTGAACAAAAGCATTTGTATGAATCATGAATTTCAAAAGATTGCATTTTAGGTGCATATGCTTGAAAAGAGTATGATTCTTTTGGTATGTGAAACAAATGGTTATATGCAAAAGTAGTTTGCCCATTTGCTTAAAGATTGGAAGATATGCTCATTGGATAATTGTTTTAGTGTTAGAGCAGAAAATTTGATTTTATTATCAGAGCAAACTGTATTTTGAAAAATTTTCTCAATTTTCAAAACTAGTCATGTGTGCCAAAGCATATTGAATAGTTGATTTGGAAAGAGTATTAGAGCATTTAAGTTTAAGATGTATCAGAGCAAGAGAAATGAAAATCCTGCAATGTATCAGTGTAGGGAAAACAATTTTACAAAGTATCAGAGAAAAATTTTGCAAAGTATCAGAGTAATAAAAACAGTTTTTCAATGTATCAGAGTAAAATTGAGTAATGTATCGGAGTAGTAAAAAAAATTGTCAAAGTATTAGAGCAATGTATTCAATATATCAGAGTGGGTTTAGAATTTGAAAGCCTATCAAAGCATATTCAATGGTTTACAGCAAATCAGAGTATGAGTAATTTTAAAAGGTACTTATTTGCAGTATATTTAGCATTTGTACTTAAAATTGTCAATGTATTAATTTCTCATAATTTGTAGTGTTTGCTTTCTTTGTGTTTAATTTCTCCCCCTTTTTGACATCATCAAACAAGGTTAAGTCCTTTTTCTGAAGCATTCTTTAATTTCTCTTCTTGTAGGGTTTGCTCCCCCTTAATGAAGCAACTATTAACAGCAATCATAAAATGATAATACCATAAAGAGAAGACAATATTTCACAAAAGAGAATATATAACCAAAGTAAGATAATCATCATTCCAAAGGTAAAGCCATAATTGTTGCAGTACATAGATTGTAACATAAAAAGTAACATACAAAGTCAACTAGCTCATGTCAATACATGGCCCCAAAAATACAGATCCTAGAGAGGACTAAACACTAAGACCTAGGATCTAGAAATGATCAATGATCAGAATCATCAGAAATGTGATAAGGATCAGATGGATCTGGATCTGAGATGCGTCCTCGACCCCGTCTGCCTCTGGCACGAGAGGAAGAACTGGCACGAGCAGGCGAACGGGAGGAACTGGGTGGCTGAGAACGCTGAGAAGCTAGGGACTGAACTGAAAGGGTAAGTCTGATGGAGTCAAGTACAGTCAGTGCCCTGGAGACAGCCTGGAGAAGTGCAGTGAACTGAGTAGTAGCTTGCTCACTTGATCCTCTGATCTCCTTCCTCAGTAACTCATAACCGCCCTCAAGAGCTCCTCTGAGTCTGCCGGCCTCTGCAGTGAGATCAGTGACCTCAACCGTAGACTCCTGAGGCTGAGGGTGTGCCAAATCGAAGACCTGCCCCTGTAACTCGAGAACTCTGCCAGTCAATCTCAGAACAGTGTCCTCAAGCTGCTGAATCCTCATGGACTGATCTGCCATCATCTGATATACTGTGGAGATGTGGGGAGTCAAAGTCTGATCAGTAGAAGTAGCCCCTGGTACAAATGAAGTACTGCTCATCTGACTCGACATCAAAGAGACCATACGCTGTGCAATCCGCTCAATCTGATAATCGGACAGTGTGAACTCTGGCGGAGGTGCTCTGCTCTCTGGCTGATGCACAGGTGTGGGTATCCTGGTAAACTCAGAAGGGCCAGCCTCTGGATCCGGAAAGAACTGTATATCTGGTGAAGCTGCCCTGAAGCCATGAACAGGAGATGATGGACCTTCTTCTTCTTCAGCTCTGACTTCTGCTGTATCCTCAGCTCTTTCTTCTGCTCTCTCTTCTGCTCTTTCTTCTGTTCTTTCTCAGCTCCCCTGATCCAACCACCACCACTTTTTGTGAACCCCATTCGATGCAAGGTGTGTAGGTTGAAGGTATCAACATGAGACAGTTTGGTGGGAGCCTCCCCCTCACAACTAACTCCAAACCTCCTGAAAACTCTAGTCAGGGCCATACCATAAGGCAAATGTGCCTTAGATCTGTTCAGAGTCTCTCTCATGGCCTCTATCATAAGTGCTGGGAGGTTTAGGGGGGTTTCTGTGATAATGTGAAACATAATGCATATGTCCCTGCCTGACAGAAGATCGTGCCTACCACTCCTAGGGAAGAAAAGTTTTGTGACCATTTGATGTAAGATTCTCATTTCTATAGGTAAAATCTTGGCCTCTAGTTTATTCAAATTCCCTTGGTAGGTTCCTCCAAATATAACACTTATACCTTCTTCTTTCACGGGGAGTTCCATGTATGCATAACCTTCACTAGGTAAGTGTAAAATCTCCCCTAAAATGACAGGATCCAGACAGATATCAACCCCTTTCACAGTTGAAGTTACAGACCCATTTCCATAAATAAGATTCTGATAAAACTCCCTAACAAGGTCAACAAGGGTGACTTCTTTGAGTGAACAGTAAAAGCTCCATCCCTGAGTTTTGATCTTACTTGCTAAAGAAAATCCCTCACTTTCAAAGAACCGGAAGTCAATGTTTTTCCCGGTTTCTACTTTTCTATCTGAGAGAGGGTTCTTACTGGGAGTTTGAGAAGACTGTGAAGGACCTTGAACTGAATCTGGAACGGGAGCAGAGGTGGACTGTGCCGCTTGTCTTTTCCTTCTGACACTTTCTTCAAGTTCCCGGACAGACTTTCTCCTTTGGGGAAGTTTCATTTTTGGTGCCATACCTTCTTCAATAGCAGACGAGGAGACTTGAGGAGCAAGTGAAGGAGTGGAGGAAGGATTATAAGAGAGTGATTTGAGGTTTTGGAGGAGAGAATGAGTGGATTTGAGAGGGACGGTGGAGTGCTAGGGCACGCTCCAACCGTGAAGAACAAGGGAAGAGGTCACAAAAGAACCTTTCCCGGAGTGGCTATTTGCGGTGGAGAGGAGGCGGGAGGAGTTCCACTAGCTCAAGCCTAGGAAATGGAGCAAATGGAGAAGGGAGAATGGATTTCCGAAGGAGGAAGACGAGCGTGAGGGTCGGCTCACGAACAGTAATTCAACATATAAACCCTTCAGCCCGTTGGAAGTTGCTGGGAATTACAAGTTTGCCATTGAGTCGACTCATGGGGGTCGACTCATGAAGTTCAGAAAATCTGGAAAAATGTGAATAAATTCCAGAAAAATTTGAATTTGGGGAGAAGGAGTTTAGCTCTAAGATGAGTTTTTAGAATGAAAAACTTGAGCTTTTGGGACCAAGAAAGGTGTTGGAAATTGAGGCTTAGGAGATTTTGACCATAAATCATTGGAATTTGAAAAATAATTCAGGCAAATGGATCAAGAATTCCTAGATTTCTCCTAATTTCACAGAATCTATCCTCACTAAGGGCCTTTGTAAAGATATCAGCTAATTGATTTTGGTGCAAACATATTCAAGAATTATATTTTTGTTTTGAACATGTTCTCTTATGAAGTGATGTCTTATTTCAATATGTTTGGATCTTGAGTGTTGAATAGGATTTTTAGATAGATTTATGACACTTGTGTTGTCACATCTTATTGGTGTTTCATTAAGTTTAATTCCAAAGTCTTCGAGTTGTTGCTTAATCCACAAGATTTGAGCACAACAACTTCCGGCTGCAATGTATTCGGCCTCAGCCGTAGACAGTGCTACCGAATTTTGTTTCTTGCTAAACCATGAGATTAGGTTAACTCCAAGAAATTGACAAGTTCCACTTGTGCTTTTTCTATCTAGTTTACATCCAGCAAAGTCAGCATCAGAATATCCTAATAAATCTATTTGTGAGTCCTTAGAGTACCATAACCCTAAAGTTTGAGTACCATTTAAGTATCTAAGGATTCTTTTAACAGCATTCAAATGAGATTATTTAGGATTAGATTGATATCTAGCACATAAACAAACACTAAACATGATATCAGGCCTACTTGCAGTTAAATATAATAATGATCCAATCATGCCTCTATAGTATTTTAAGTCTACACATTTACCTTCATCATCCTTGTCAAGCTTACATGAGGGACTCATTGGTGTGCCAATGGGTTTGGAGTTCTCCATTCCAAATCTTTTGAGTAGTTCCTTGGTGTACTTGCTTTGGGTGATGGAGATTCCCTCTTTGATTGTTTGATCTGGAGTCCGAGGAAGAAGGTGAGTTCTCCCATCATGCTCATCTCGAACTCTCCCTGCATAAGCTTAGCAAAGTCTTGACAAAGGGATTCATTAGTAGACCCAAAATTATGTCATCAACATAAATTTGTATAACTAACATATCATTTTATTTCTTTTGATAAAGAGGGTTGTATCTACATTACCTCTTGAAAAACCATTACTTAGTAAAAATTTGCTTAGTCTATCATACCATGCTCTAGGTGCTTGTTTTAATCCATATAATGCCTTATTTAATTTAAAGACATGATTAGGAAAGGCATGATTTTCAAATCCAGGGGGTTGTTCTACATAAACTTCTTCAGCAATAAATCCATTTAAAAATGCACTTTTAACATCCATTTGAAACAATTTGAATTTCATAAAGCAAGCATATGCAAGTAGAAGTCTAATGGCTTCTAATCTAGCTACTGGTGCAAAGGTTTCATCAAAATCAATCCCTTCTTCTTGATTATATCCTTTAGCAACCAATCTTGCTTTATTTCTAATTACATTACCATGCTCATCTAATTTATTTCTAAAGATCCATTTTGTGCCAATTATTGAACAGTTTTTAGGTCTTGAAACCAAAGTCCAAACATTATTTCTTTCAAATTGATTAAGTTCCTCTTGCATTGCATTAATCCAATTATGATCTTTTTCAGCTTCTTCAATAGTTTTAGGTTCAAAATGAGATACAAAAGCACAATGATTAAACACATCTCTAAGTGAAGAGCGAGTTTTTACACCATGCATAGGATCACCAATAATTAACTCCTTAGGGTGGTTGTGAACATACCTCCATTCCTTGGGTAGGTCAATTGTACCTTGAGGTTGTTCTTGAATTTCCTCACCTATCTCATCTTGTTTGTCTTCTTGTTCCTTGTCCTCTGGAGTGGCTGAATCTTTCAGAGTGATCTCCTTCATACCTTCTATTAATGGATCTGCATCATCAACACCCTCATTCTTCCTTGAAGGAAGATCGTTAGATTCATCAAAGACAACATGAATGGACTCCTCAACTACTAAAGTTCTTTTATTAAAAACTCTAAAAGCTTTACTAGTAGAGGAGTAACCCAGAAAGATTGCTTCATCTGATTTTGCATCAAATTTACCAAGTCTTTCCTTACCATTATTTAATACAAAACATCGGCAACCAAAAACATGAAAATATGCAATATTTGGTTTTCTTCCTTTCCAAAGTTCATAGGGGGTTTTCTTAAAAAATTGTCTAATTAAAGCACGATTTAGAATGTAACATGCTGTGTTAATAGCTTCCGCCCAAAAATATCTTGGAAGGTTGCTTTCACAAAGCATGGTACGGGCCATTTCTTCTAAGGTTCTATTTTTCTTTTCAACTACCCCATTTTGTTGGGGTGTTCTAGGAGCAGAGAAGTTATGGCCGATTCCATTCTCATCACAAAATTTTTCAAAGTCTTGATTTTCAAATTCAGTTCCATGGTCACTTCTAATATTTTGAATTGAAAATCCTTTTTCATTAGTGACTTTTCGATGAAATTTAGTGAAAATATGAAAAGTTTCATCTTTGTGTGCCAGAAAGAAAACCCAAGTAAAACGTGAATAATCATCTATTATTACAAAACCATATCGTTTTCCTCCTAGACTTGTGGTTCTAGTTGGTCCAAATAAATCCATATGCAAAAGCTCTAATGGTCTAGAAGTTGAAACAATGTTTTTGGATTTAAATGAAACTCTAGTTTGCTTACCTAATTGACATGCATCACAAATCTTATCTTTTTCAAAATTCAGTTTAGGCAAGCCATGAACTAATTCTTTCTTAATTAATTTTGAAAGAGAATGCATGCTAATGTGAGCAAGTCTACGATGCCAAAGCCAACTAGTCTCATTAACTTTAGCATTTAAGGATACTAGGCATTGCATGTCTAATTTGGCTAAATCATTTAGATCTACCATATAAACATTGCCATGTCTATGTCCTATAAATTTGATGCCATCATTAACAGGACTAGTCACAATACAAACAGATGATTCAAAAACTACTTTATACCCTTTATCACAAAATTGACTAATGCTAAGTAAGTTATGCTTTAAACCTTTAACTAACAAAATATTTTCAATATATTTGGAGGGAGTGATACCAATGTTACCTAACCCGATGATCTTTCCTTTGCCATTATCTCCAAAGGTGACCATCCCTCCATCCTTAGCATCAAGCGTGATGAATTGTGATTCATCACCAGTCATGTGTCTCGAGCATCCACTGTCCAGATACCATTTCCTGTTTTCTCCATGGGATGCTAGACACACCTGCAAACAAATATCAAGTTTTTGTTTTAGGTACCCAAGCTTTCTTAGGTCCTTTTTGGTTAGTTAAGATGGTTCCTTTTGGAACCCATATTTTCTTTACAGTTATGTTTGCACAAGTGTAAGATTTATGTCCTATTCTACCACATTTAAAACAAGTAGTATTGGTAGGCTTGTTACTTGAATAATTTACGTAAATATTTTTCAAAATTTTTGTTTCTTTAAGGGGTTATAGCCAAGTCCAGCCTTATCGTATACGGCCTTTTGATTTTCAAGAATCATATTTAGTTTGTTTGAACTTAAGGTGAATTTATCTACTATAGGTTTCAGCTTATTTATATCATTCTTTAGGCTTTGGTTCTCTTGAAGCAAAGTAGATTTTTCAACTGAAAGATTTTCTGCTTGTTTTACTAAAGACTGATTTTTCAGTTTTAGTTCTTTGTTTTTCATTCCTAGTTTCTTCAATTCATCAATTAAATCATTGAAGGCTTCATGCAATTCTTCAAAAGTAAAATCACTAGGGGTTTCAGAAATTACCTCATTATCGTGTGCCATAAGGCACAGGTTGGCTTGTTCTGTTGAGGTCTCCTCATCGGAGCTTGAGTCATCGCTCGCACTCCATGTGGCCATCATTGCCTTCTTTTTGAACTTCTTGGGACCTTTCTTCAATTGTGGACATTCGGATTTGAAATGCCCCGGCTTCTTGCACTCATAGCATATAAGGGGTTGATCTTTTTCTTTCTCCTTGCTTTGTTCCCCTTTTGTGAAAGGTCTCTTTCTCATCCCCTGTTTCCTCTTTCTTAGGAACTTCTTGAATCTTTGGGTGATGAGTGCCATTTCTTCATCCTGTTCTTCATCTTCTGTATCGTCAGTTTCTTCATCAGGAGAGGCTGTGAATTTGAGGACAATGGTTCTCTTCTTTTTGACTTCATCCTCTTGATGTTGCTTCATGCTAAGCTCGTGAGTCATCAAGGATCCAAGAAGCTCTTCTAGAGGTAGAGTGTTCAAGTCCTTTGCTTCTTGGATAGCAGTCACCTTGGCTTCCCAGGTTCTTGGCAATGACCTGAGAATCTTCCTTACAAGTTCACTGTTAGTATAAGATTTGCCAAGACTCTTCAAACCATTAATTATATCAGTAAAGCGAGTAAACATAGCAGTTATGGACTCATCATGCTCCATTTTAAATAACTCATATTTATGTACAAGCATGTTTATTTTAGACTCCTTTACTTGATTTGTTCCCTCATGGGTTACTTCTAACCTATCCCATATTTCTTTAGCAGATGCACAGGTAGAAATGCGATTAAATTCATTTGCATCAAGTGAACAGTAAAGAACATTCATAGCTTTAGCATTTAACTGTGCCAATTTCTTATCAACCTCATCCCATTCTCTTTCGGGTTTGGTTGACTCCTCACCATCTATTATCTTGGTGGGTGTGTGTGGACCGTTCACTATGATACTCCACATATCATAGTCTAGTGCTTGTATGAAAATCTTCATCCGAGCTTTCCAATAGGTGTAGTTAGACCCATTGAAAAGTGGAGGTCGGTTGGTAGATTGCCCCTCGGCTAGAGAAGTGCCGACGTGGGTTGCCATAGATCTTTGGCTCTTTGATTGTTAGATCAAAGAAGGGCTAGAGCACCGGGCTCTGATACCACTTGTTGCCCAGCTATGCAACCCAAGAGGGGGGGTGAATTGGGTTTTAAAAATTTTAGGCTTAACTAATTACTTGTAAAATTTATATATCAAAAGCTTGATGAATGAAGAGAGATACTTTGGTTTGAGATTAATTACTTAAAACAAGAATGCAAGGATTAATGGAGAGTTAGAGAGAAACAATAAAGCATGCCACAAACACAATGATTTATAGTGGTTCGGTGCCAACCTTGCACCTACGTCCACTCCCCAAGCTCCTACTTGAAAATTTCAATCCACTAAACTTTGTATTCAACCCGAATACAACCATCGAAAACTCCGACACTAGCTATCCCAAGCTAGTCCACTTATTTCCCGGGTACAAGCCGACCCACACATTCCGATTTCAGGTTCGGATCAACCTTTCCTTGTTTTGGAAACCCTCCAAAACAAAAACAATTGCTCTCAAGATAAACTCAGTTTAGAGCACAAATTAAGTACAAGAATAGCTCCTTAAGTGAGCGAATATAACAATAAATACGCTTTACTCAAATGAAGAAGCCCTTCTTGGATTTCCTCAAAGTGGATGAGAGATGAAGTAAATGCTTGAGGAGTTGGTGAGCTTGATTGATGGCTTCTTGAAGGCTTTAAATGAGCTCTTGAATGATGTTGAGTAGTTGGCTTGAAAAACTTTCTCTTGAATGCACTTGAATGCCCTCTTGAATGCTCTTGATTTTCTCTTTTCAAATCACTTGAATGCCTCTTGGATATTTGGATCTCTCTACATTTTGTTTTCCACCTTTTGAAACCTTTATAGCCTTAAGAGACAAGGGAAAACAAACTAGGCAGAAAAAGAGCCGTTAGAGCACAAAAAGCAGCATTAAAAAGCAACCAAATCTGGCCAAAAACTAGCCGTTACAGGCAAATCCCGACATATGAGTCGACTCATGAGTCGACTCATGCCTCAGGGGTCGACTCATGAGTCGACCTCTGTTGCAAAGTCCAGAGATTGGGTTTCTGGATTTTCTTGGCCCAAAACAGCAGAGGTCGACTCATGAGTCGACTCATGCCTTGTGGGTCGACTCATGAGTCGACTCACAGGTCGTGCCAAGCCAGAAAACCAGCGTGCCATGGCTAATCTTTGCGTGCCAATCAGCTCATAGTTTCATGAGTTGACTCATGAGTCGACTCATGAACTTCAAACCTTCACAACTCCAAAAATATAAGTCCAAAAACCATGAAACTTTCACCAATAGATTACATATCATTTGTTCTACACGATGATGCTATCAAATCAGAGTTTTGATGAAATTATGATTTTGCCCCTGTAGAGCATAAGGTCTTTTTCACATAAAAATTATTTGTATCCCTTCCAACTGTTTTGTAGTCATCAAAATCAATCTAGGAGCAACACCCAATCTGCAAGGGCGGCTAGGGAATTAGAACAAAGGCCGAATAGCCATGTAAATGAAGATTCGCTTACCTCAAGGAAGGACCCCAAAGAGTCCCAGGCCTGCTGCTCAGGATCGGCGCGGTCGATCCTCTCAACGACGTCAGGCAGAATGCAACCGTCGATCAACCGCTTGATCAAGTCCTTATCATTGAAGGGATTCTCCGACCCCTCTTCGGAGCAAAGGGACTCGTCTGCAGCAGTTCAGCGGCTACTCTCCTTGCGGGCCACCGATTTCCTTCTTTTTCTCTCGGCTATGGGCGCCACCATGGAGCGGACCCCCGAAATGGGGGCCCCAGTCGGCGGACTCCTCGGGGAGCCCCGGGGAGCCGTTGGCTCGGCATCCGAGGGAATATCGATGGTCGGGGCCACCTGGATGGGTGCAGCTAAGCTCGACTCCTCCGCCCTGGCCCTCTTCGCCGATCCGGAGGTCGCAGCACCCTTTCTCTTGTGGGCCCTAAGGCCCCTAGCAAGCATCCGCGCTGCTTCGACGTCCATTCCAAAAAAAAAAAAAAAAAAAAGAGAGAGAGAAAAGAAAAGAAGAAAAGAAGCAAACCAATCAATCAAGA